>NC_080190.1:146578053-146881083 GCF_030028045.1 Hippopotamus amphibius kiboko | reverse complement strand
GGGAGAATAATTAAATACAGTAATTGGTTAATAAGATTTAAAAAAATGAAATAGGATCCAGGGGATATAAATTTCAGTGCTCTTCAGTGTAAGTGTGAACTCAGCAAGGTTGTGGTCCTTAATCTTATTCTCTATAAAAAGACCCATTCTAGCTCTAAAGTTCTATAATTCTCCGTCATAGGATTTGGTTCTGGATTTCTGGATTGAATTCACAGCTCTTTCTTTCACTTTACTCATAAATAGATGCAACATGTATTGATTCATCAAACACTTGGATGTGTAAGGTCATTTTTTTAAAACTAACTACTGTTCATTTGGATTTTGCTTCACATATGCACCTGCTTACAAGTTCATCAAAAATAAGGCTGTGTTTCAAAAGACAAAATTAAAGTAAGAAAAAAAATTACATTGGAGAGCAGCCAATTGCTTTTGCACAGTTTGATCCATTCTGCTTATCAGAAGCTCCTTAGTGAAGTCATTCTATCAACTGATGCTGTGCTTTTGTAAGATGATAGAAAGGTTGTAGAAAGTCTTTTCAAAAAGGTCAATGAAAGTAAACACATGGAAAATTTCTCTCCTTTTGCCCCAAAATTGGTTTTATAAAAAAAAAATGCATTAGTCCCCTGCTCTTAGGCTACCACTAATGTATTTTTCTCATCTCCAGTGTTCCCTTCATAACAAATGGAATCACTTTTTCTTTCAACATGCTTCATAAGCAATTTACACCAGTTTCCATATGAAGGGTTTTCATTTGGAGAGGTCCATCATGAGTCTCAATGCCAGTATCTCAAGCTCTGCCAAAATACAGGCAGATATATATAAGGATCATGGCCATAAAAATGATTGCTGAAGCTATGGAGGTGAGCAAAATCATCAAGGGAGGGAGACAGTAAAGACAGAGAGACAGCGAGAGGACATCAGTCAAGAAGGCATATTCTGATTGGAAAAGAAAGAGAATATGGCGTCTTGGAAGATGAATAAGGGGAAAGTTTTGATGAGGAAGAATTAGTCTACAATGCCAGATTCTATGAATTTCAGTTAGGATCAGGGCTGAGTCATTCAGATTGGGATTAGGCAAAATAGAGGATTGATGTCAGTGATAAAGATAGATTGTATAGATTTGGGAGAGAAGAAATGTAGAGTATTCTGAGTTGGAGAGTGAACATGAGTATGAGAAAGTAAGTATAAAATACCCTCAAAAGATTAGCTGTGTAAGAATGTAGAGCTAAATGTTCGTAATTGAAAGATGCAGATGGAAAGAGATTATTTTATTTTGCTGTATTTAGAAGTATGTACTAAGATGAGAGACTTGTGAATAGATTTAATAATCAAGAGATCTTCGAGAGAGAGATATGTTAAAAATACATAAGAAACAAGGATGGCACTTGGGTCAGAAAAACAGCATCGCACATGGAATTAGCCATTATATGGAACAAAAAAAGGGACGGTGGATATAGATATGGGAAAGTGAATACGTATGGGTGGGAATAGGGAGTTGAGAAACTTCACTCTTAATAGATTCCCTTTATACAGTGTAATAGGGGCTTTCTCTTTTTACTTAGACTATGCATTTTTAATGATAATATATTAAGTTATAATTCAAGTTCAACAAGTCATGTTTAGTTTCTACTTCCTCTTCAATATCTGCTGGTACTGATAAATGTATATTTAGTAGTATGTTCCATCTTCTGTATATTAATGAAGAATTAGTCTCCATTATAGAGGTACATGATGTAACCTAAATAGAGAAAGGAAATTAGTATCCAAAACCAGATATATTATTAATGTTATTTTACAGGTAATATTATCCTATTCAAGTGTATGTTATTAAAACCTCTTATAAACAGCCTTTTAAAGTTTGTTAATCTATATTCACTCCTTATAGCTGTGATGTGAATAGTGTACTTAGGGTTGCAACATAGCAGTCTTTTCTGTGACCTGAGGGTCACAAGTTTTTGCACTGTTCACTTGTTCATGAGACTTCTCTCTCTCTTTGATGACTAAAAGTTAGATCCATCTATAAAAAAGAGATCTAATTTGGTGTATTAAGGAACAAAGAATGATAGTTACCCAGTAACAGGCTCAAGATAGCCTTCCTCATTTCCTACATGCAAATATTAATAAAAGGATATAAGATTTTTCTAAAACTTAAGGTACAAACTCTATACTTTTACATTCATATAAATGAATCTATTAAAAACCCTTTTTAAACTATAGAATTATCTCATCCTCAAACTCATAATATATATTTTTGAGAGAAATTCCTGAAATATCATTTTTATTTCTCACATTTTTAGCTGATAAACAATACTTAATGATTGAGACTACTTTCATCAATTTCTGTTCAGTGAAACTCTTCAACAATACCAGTCTTAACTATAATCACAAAATAAATTTCTCGGGGATTTCTAGATTTATCCTTCCTTTTAGTCATTTATTATTTTTAATTTTTTAAGAACTTTTATTGAAATACAGGTAACAGACAATAAACAGCATATATTTAGAGTGTACAATTTGGTATCCCAATCTCCCAATTCATTCCCCCCCAACCCTTCCCGCTTTCTCCACTTGATGTCCATGTGCTTGTTCTCTACACCTGTGTCTCTATTTCTGCCTTGCATTTCCTCTTTCATAGTTGTTAGCATCTGCCTTATGTATTGAGGTGTTCCTATATTGGGTCCATATATATTTATAATTGTTATCTCCTCTTCTTGGATTGATCCCTTGATCTTTATGTAATGTCCTTTCTTGTCTCTTGTAACATTTTTTATTTTAAAGTCTATTTTTTTCTGATATGAGTATTGCTACTCCAGCTTTCTTTTGATTTCCATTTGTATGGAATATTTTTTCCACCCCCTCCCTTTCAGTCTGTATGTGTCCCTAGGTCTGAAGTGGGTCTCTCGTAGATAGCATATATATGGGTCTTGTTTTCATATCCATTCAGCCAGTCTGTATCTTTTGATTGGTGCATTTTGTCCATTTACATTCAAGGTAATTATTAATATGTATGTTCCTATTACCATTTTCTTAATCGTTTTCTTTTTGTTTTTGTAGGCCCTTTTCTTCTCTTATGTTTCCTGCTTAGAGACGTTCCTTTAGCATTTGTTGTAGGGTTGGTTTGATGGTGCTGAATTCTCTTAGCTGTTGCTTGTCTGGAAAGCTTTTGATTTCTCCATCGAATCTGAATGAGATCCTTGCTGGGTAGAGTATTCTTGGTTGTAGCTTCTTCCCTGTCATCACTTGAAATATATCATGCCACTCCCTTCTGGCTTGCAGAGTTTCTGCTGAGAAATCAGGTGTTAACCTTATGGGAGTTCCCTTGTATGTTATTTGTCATATTTCCCTTGTTGCTTTTAATAACATTTCTCTGTCTTTAATTTTTGTCAGTTTGACTGCTATATGTTTTGGCATGTTTCTCTTTGGGCTTATCCTGCCTGGGACTCTCTGCACTTCCTGGACTTGGGTAGCTATTTCCTTACCCATGTTATGGAAGTTTTCAACTATAATCTCTTCCAATATTTTCTCAGGTCCTTTCTCTCTCTCTTCTCCTTCTGGGACCCCTGTAATGTGAATGTTGGTGCATTTAACATTGTTCCAGAGGTCTCTTAGCCTGTCTTTGGTTCTTTTCATTCTTTTTTCCTTATTCTTTTCCACATCAGCGATTATCACCATCCTGTCTTCCAGGTCACTTATTCACCCTTCTGCCTCAGTTAATCTGCTATTGGTTCACTATTGGTTCATTTTAGTTATTGTGTTCTATATCTCTGTTTGTTTGCTTTTTAATTCTTCTAGGTCTTTGGTAAACTTTTCAACCTTTGCATCCAGTCTTTTTTCCTGGATCATCTTCACTATCATTATTCTGAATTCTTTTTCTGTAAGGGTGCCTATCTCCTCTTCATTTAGTTGTTTTTCTGGGGTTTTATCCTGTCCCTTCATCTGGTACAAAGTCCTCTGCTTTTTCATTTTCTCTATCTTTCTGTGGCTGTGGTTTTCAGTTCCACAAGACAAAATATTGCTGATACTGCTTGATACTGCTGTCTGCCCTCTTGTGGAGGAAGCTATCTAGGAAGCTCGTAGTCTTTTATTATTTTTCACATATTTGCTGCATTCAAAATACTTAACAATGCATGAGAAGGATGACAAAAGAAGCAGAATATATATTTCTATACTGCATAGGTAATACCATCGCCGTTAACTTTATCTAAAAGAAAAGATCTCATCTCTCTCTTTCCTCTAAAAAGCACCATTTTTTCCAAGCCATTATAAGCTTTTTTGCATTGGTAAGGAATTCAACTACCCAAGAAATGTATCTCATTCTTATTTGTAAGCCAAGAACCATAATAATAATTTGTAGATTTTCAGATGAGGATAGGGAGCTTGGATGCATGGTTGGAAGACAACTAGAGTGTGAACTGGGGCTTAGCAAAGAGAAAGGAGAGGCCCTAGAAACATGGCAAGGTACCTGAGTCTTAAGAAAACAAATAGGCAGTGAAAAATCACCTTCCCTGGGAAATGTATGATGCAATTGTAGGAAGAGTGATGTCTAACATTGGATTTACAGTTCTTTCCAGCCCTATGTGGCAATTGCATTCTGCTACTTCCTAACTTTTAGAAAGGTCTGTCACACAAAACCACCTGGTGTTAGGATAAATATAGGGGAATGAAAGAGCAGTGATGAAATCTAGCAAAGGACCACACTAGATGAGCAGGTTAAAGCAAAAAAGCAAGCAGCTATATTGGCTGACTCAGCAATAAATATGATAGAAACCACTTCTCCTGCATATAATAGAGGAATGTGACTACTGTGATGGAGGGCAGATAGTGGGATGCTACTTAAAATCTATAGAAAATACTAATGTTTCCCTGTTTGCCTCATTGCCAGCGGAAACTGATACATGACTGAGGCAATAGGACACATACACATGGATTCATTCTGACATTACGTATATTGCTGTTGTCTTCTAAATTTGAAAAGTACTGAAAAATGACATGCAAGATGAATAAATTAACCAATACTAAGCAAACTATAATAAAAAATAAATATACTTACAAAATAATAAAAGTGTAAAAATGTGTGTAAGTGAGAAGTTTTTAAGTGGTGCAAGCTTTCAAGAAGAGGAGAAAAGCCTTGAGAGAGTAGGCTGGGGAAGCCATGAGAGAGGGTTCATTTTGAGACTTTTGTGCAATTATTACTTGATGTTTCCTAACAATTTGACTGACTTCTAAGAAAAATCCAATATGTAACAGTAAACAAAAAGAAAGAGATTTTCTTTCTAGTATAAATATTTAAGGCATTTTGAGGCAGGAAAGACATTGAGAGGCATCACAACATTCTTCTAAGTTTCGGTATCAGAACAGTTTAGTTAAACTTCTATTCATTAGTTCACCTGATTTCTACTCAGTACATACTGTGTGCCAGACATTGGGGAAACAGCTGTGAATAAAACAGATTTTGTTCTTGCTATTATGGAGTTTATTTATATACTGTAGGAGCAGAAAAACAATAAGAATGCTTGCTACTCTATGTTCTAGTTACTATGACTGCATAAACAATAACCATAAAACTGAGAGGCTTAAACCAAAACCAATTTTATTTTGTGCATCAACCTGACATGTGCACAGGACTGAGGAGGTGCAAAGTTTAGGAGATGAAATCATCTGAAGGCTCATTTATTTACATGTCTAATGTTTAAGGCTGACTGTCAACTGAAACTGTTCTGAAACTGTTGGCTGGAAGATCTATATGCAACCTCTCAATATGGTCAAGGCTTCCTTAAAACATGGTGTATGGGTTCTGCCCCAGGAAAGAAGGAGAGAAAGAAAGAAAGAGAGTGAGGTAGGGAGAGGGAGAGAGACAGGTTAATTTTCAGAATATCTGAGAATATCTTTGTGGTGCCTTTTGATCTAGCCTTGGAAGTCACTCAGCGTTATCCTTTCCAGCACATTCTATGTCCCACCTAGATTCAAGAGGAGGGGAAAATTAACTCCACCACTTGATGAAAAATTACAAGGTTCTAAAAGAAACTTTGTGAGCTGAAATATTGCTGTAGTCATTTTTGGAAACTACAATCTGCCATATTCTCTTATTTTAGTTTCTGCTTTAATAAAAACTTGAATGTGATATTCAGGAAAAAATGTTTTTTATGTTAAAAAATTTTCACGCATATCTCTTGTGTCTCTTTGGATTATTACTATTATTATTGTTGTTTTATTATTAATATTACTATTAACATTATTGGCTTGTGAGCTTCCAAATCCCATTGGCCTTTAACTTTTTCTTTTTAATAGTCTAATAATTTGAGTGTAGCATTTGAAAGTTGATATTGTAAAATATCTAGTGAAAGGGACTATAGTAAACTTATGGATGAGAACATTTGTTATGTTCATTTGAAAGAAAGTAATATATTATCAAGTGGTTTTTAGGATGAGCATGTGATTCACATCAATTTGTGTAGGAAAAAAATAGCAAATGGACAGTCTCCACTATCCCCAGCTAATCTCCATGAGAATGATCATTTTATTCATTTTATTATCATTTAACCTAAAGAACTTGTTGACTTGGTCTAATGTAAACAGAGGCTTATAAGTAAATATTCCATGCCTCATAATATTGTTCAAAGATGTTAATGTGTTATGCTATATGGTAGAAATTGTTTCTTCCTTTAAAAATGTTAGAGACAGCTCCAAATAGAGGACATTATGAAAAAAATAAATGTGAAAAAATGATGAAAAAAAAATGACTGTATTAGAAAAAACACAAAGAACGTGCCACTTTTGTTCAGATTAAAGGTAAGAGTACATGAAAGTGGAAAGAGTCATTGGCGAAATGATTATAATAGTCAAAATGACATCATCAGGCCGACACTTCATCATTTTTTTAAAGGTCAGTAGGCAAAGAACTATTTCTGCTCTTTGAAAATGTCAAATAAAATGTTACTTTTCCAAAGCATGAAGCAATGTTAATCTAAACATTATAAGCATAAATGATATTAAGGAAATAAATTTAATACATACTATTAATCAGACTATCACATATTCCTAAAATGTTCAGATGTATGTAAAGAAACTTTGACACATTATAGATACATTAACTATAACCTAAGGACACTGGAGGGAGAAAGAATAATGAAAAGCTTAGAAATTCAAGTAAGTAGAAAGGAAAATTATCTTACATAAATTGAAATAATAAGATAGAACTAAATGAACAATTAATTTGAGAGAACAAAACCTAATATACTGGATTAAGAGTAGGCGACTACTAATTACATATCAGGGTACTACTAATTGAATATCATTTAACTTACCTCCCTGCACTTCACTTTCTTTGTTGTAATAGTAAATTTTGCCATCAACTACCTGGCAAGGCTGACCATTTCTAATACTTTTACATTAATATTGAGGCTGTTTCCAAACCTTGTAGATATCCCTATGCATAAATCTTTTATTCACATGCTAATGTATTTGTAGAATTAATTCTTGAAAATGGAATTGTCAAATCAAAGGCTTGTATATTTCAATTTTAAAAGATGTTCAATATACACTTTATATTCTGTGATATTGTCAGATGGCTGTCCATGTTCTCCTAATAAAAATCAGTCAGGATAAGTCCATATTTCCAACGTGCTATGTTGTAAACACAAAGAAATATTTATTGTTTTTGTTTTTGTTTTTTTTTCTCCTGAATCTCCACCAACTAGAAGAGATTAGCATATGAACACCTCAGCTCACTGAAGGAATGCACAAAGCAGAGGAGAATTAGGGAACCAAGAGATTAAAGATGTTAATTAGATTCATGTGCATGGCTTGCATTGAGTTCTTTCTCAATAAACGTCTCACATGACATGTTCTTTTCACAACATACTCTTCTTCAAAACTTGTATAGGCCTTTGTGAAAATTTCATAAGTAATTTATTAAATGGTGTACTTCAATACACAGTACCTTTTTCTCATTTCATAGTCAATTGAAGTAAATGCACAAACCACAATCAAGCATAAATCCATAGTGATTTTTAATGTTAAAAATGCATCATAGGCTTCAGGTTTCTAGTGTGACATGTAAAGAGCTTGGAAGTCATCACTCTTCTCCTCACAAGAAGAAAAACACTGAACAAATTGAAAATCAACAACCCTTCTTAGATCCACAAGAGAATTGTTTTCACAGGGTAGACTGCTGCCCCCAAAACTGTAGAGACAGGCAGACCAGTACAGACCATAACCATTTTGAAATACACTCTCTCTGCTCTCTTTAACAAGGCCTTCTCTCAAAGGAAACTATTTTATCAGAGCCTAAACAACTGGGGTTTTATCAAAGCCTAACCAACCTGAAGAAAGGGACCTATTCAACTCCAACCCTTCTAGCTTTTACTTTGGGGCAAGGGAAACACCCAACTCAGGCTCACTATAAAAGACTGAGACCAAATTATAGGACTATACAATGCTCCCTGCCCTCCCCCGTACACACACCTTACCGTCACATCAGTAGTAGAGCGCCTCTATAGTAACAGATTACATATAAAAGAACTGTGGGCTCATACTTTATTTAAAGAGTCCCAAGGAACACAGAAAACTAAAACAAGGACACGTGAAGAAATTTTAGTCTCTGACACCACAACTAGAGCTAATAGTAAACACAGCCTAACTCCTTGCTAGATAAACATGAATCCTCAAACAAACTCCTACTTTCATCCGTCCCTTTTACATAACATACCACATCCAGGTTTCAACAAAAAAAATCACAAGGCATGGTAAAGGACAAAAACACTGTCTGATGACACAAGGCAACCATCAGAACCAGACTTGGATATGGCAGAGCTTTTGGAATTATCAGACTGTGAATTTAAAATAATTATGATCAATATGCTAAATAATTATGATCAATATGCTAAAGGCTCTAATATAAAAAAGGAAGTGTACAGTACACAAGAGAAGATTGGTAATATAACAGGAAGATGGAAAATCTAAAAAGGAATCAAAATGACATGACAGAAATTAAAACAACTAAGAGAAATGAAGAATGCCTTTGATGGGGTCATCAGTGTACTGGACATAGTAGAGGAAAGAATCGGTGAGCTTGAAGTTACGTCAGTAGAAACTTCCAAAACTGAAATGTGAAAAAAAAAAAAGAATGGAAACACAGAACACAATATTCAAGAACTGTAGAAAAATTACAAAAGGTATAACATACATATAATGGGAATACCAGAAGAAGAAAGAAAGGGACAGAATAAATAATTGTGATAATTACTGAGAAATTTCCAAAATTAATGACAAACACCAAACCACAGATGCAGAAAACTCAGAGAACACCAAGCAGGATAAATTCTGAAAAATCTACACACACACACACACACACACACACACACACACACACACACATATATATATATAGTATTCAAATTGCAGAAAATTGAAGCAAAGAGAGATCTGGAAAGAAGTTGGAAGAAAACAAAAAGCACCTTACCTAGAGAGGAACAGGGTTAATAATTGCATTGGACTTTTCTTCAGAAACCAGAAAGCCAAAAGAGAGTGAAGTGAAGTAAATTTAAAAAAAAATAAAAGAACCCATCAATGCCCTTGATAAAATAGATGTCCTCTTCTCTCTTCCTTAGTGACAGTTTCATTGTTATTTTATCATGTCATAATGTCTGGGACTATGGCAGCCATTTTGCAATCAGTCAGAAGACAAGCCTGAATAAAAGCCTTAATTGAAGATAGAATCATGGATACACAGAAAGAGCCTGGGGAGCCTAATGACTTGTTAAGATAATACAGCAATCTTGGCTTCTAATAAAAAGTCAATATTCTCATGATTTCAGCCATTGCAAATCAAATGATTTTGTCAAAATGCCATACTTGGCCCAGCTGTTTACCATAACTAAATTGTTTAGTAGCAAGACTAACATTTATATTTTGCTGAACAAAAAACACTAAAATAAAAGAAGAAATGTACAAGTGAATAAATTTTCCTTTTTGTATTTTTCTAAAGGAAAAGCAAAGAAGCACACAACTCCTACCTTCTAGAAATGAGGGCCAGGAAGAAGGGAGTTTTGGGGAAAAAAAGAGAAGGAAAGCACCAGGCACCCTGAAAAGCTTATCTTCACAATTTTCCATTTCATTGTCTCTGGGAGGGTCCTGGAAATGAGAGAGGAAAGAATAATTGTAGCTAGAATTGATGTTAATGAAAAATCCATGTCCAGGTGTCAGATTGGCCAGTTTTTATCCCATCAATTTTTTTAGATTTCTTACTAGTTTGGGTACATTTGCCCCAAAGTTACATGCCTGAAACATAGAAATTTTGATTTTAAAGTAAACTTTAATTGTTTTTCCCTTTCAGCTCCCATTTGTAATATCAGTTTTGATATTAACTAACACATTTTGGCTATGAGTTTTCTATCATAGATGAACATATGTATGATTGGCTTGGGTTTAAAATTACAAAGGACATACACAAAACTGAAAAGCATTGTCTGTGAAATCAATGTTTATCAGGTGTTCAGGGACATTCTCTAAATGGTTTCTTCTATTTACTGTTGTAACAACTTCTAATCAGTGAAAAGTGAACCATAAAGTGAGAAGTATAATGCAAGGCAGTTTCATTGGTGGTGGCAGCTTCTATACCATGCCCAGGAATGCGTCATCTTCACTGACACTTAAAAAGCACATATAAAAACACTTAATGTGTTTGGGTTACTGCTGATGATGGATTGTCATTCAAGTCTATCTTCTGTGTAATTTCTCCTCCAAGTTTATCTTCTTAAAAAGCAGATGCTTCAAGTATTTTGGGACTTACAAATTTAATGGGTTACTATTTTTCTGTTGCAATTGGTGTTTCCAGAATGATGGTGTAAGTGTTCAGAATAGCTAATGTGATGGAAATCTCTGAAATTATAATTATGTGCTTTGATTTTGTTTATAAAGAAATGAATTTGGTGGCATCAGTTTCTTAAAATAGACAAAATGTCACAGGACTCTAGTGCATACTTGTTTGGAAATATAGATAGTAGGAGTTAGAATGAGTTGCTCATAGGAAAACTGGATAACTTCATGATCTGTTACTAATGGGAAATTAGCCATTTCTCCCCATGTTTACCTTACCCGTGTGTAATTAATCTCAGAAGCAGAAGGACCAGTGATACAAAAGACTTAAGGACACAATAAGCATTTCTAAAAATGAGCCCTTATATTGGTACCCTATTTTGCCTCTTTGGACCCAATTATTTTGAACTTATTTTTTGATTGTTAAGTTTTATTTAAATTCCTAGTCTTTTCTCATACAATTTGTCCTTTCAACTCCCCATCCTTACCCATGTGACAGACTAAGATTTACTCATCCCTTGAGTCCCCTTATCCCAGAAATCTTTTTCTCCACCAAATCTCGGTTAAATGCTCCTTTAGATTCCATAAAGCCATTTACTTCTTCTGACATATCACATTATATATTTAATTTGTCTAGCTCTGTGAGTTCAGTATTCTAAATTATTTCCATTACTATCATATTCTTACCACATGGTATAAAATATTTATATTTAATTATTTTAAAAATATAAGAAAATGATTTTTTAATCATTGAGTATTAGAGAAAAGATTTACTTCCTATGAGGGTTACTACTCAATTTTCCCTATATTAATTTTGAAATATTTGGTTATATTAGTTTTCTACAAGTCTCATAATAAGTTACCACAAAGTTAGTGGCTGAAAACAACACAAATTTATTAAATTAGAATTCTGTAGATCAGAAGTCAGAAACAGGCCTCATTGGACTAAAATCAATATGTTGGCAGGATTTGTTCCTTTCTGGAGGTCCCGGGGAGAATCAGTTTCCTTTCTTTTCCAGCTTTTAAAGGCTACCTTCATCCATCTATAAATCACAGAAGGTTGCAGCTCTGTGACTTTCTCCTATAGTCACATCTCTTTGTGATTTTCTTCTTCTGACTCCTTTTACTTTCAAGGAACCTTGTGGTTACTTTGGGATGACTTGGATAATCCAGGATAGTCTCCTTTCCTTTAAATCAGATGACTCGCAACCTTAGCTCCATCTGCAACCTTCACTTTTTTTGACACAGTAATCTAACATACTCACAAGGTTCCAGGGATTAAGACATAGACCTGTTTGGGAAGACCATTATTCTGCTTACCACACAGGTTGAATTTGTTTCCTTTGTTTTGTTTGATTTTATTTTTTCCCAAATGATACTTCTATAGATACTTTTCATGTATGTAAATAATAAACAGTATTTTCCTAATTGCAAAGCAATTAATAATATATAAATCATCACAGTGGGACTTCCAATGTCAATATACAGAGTCTGCCAAATAAATTAGAATCATATCTTAAATAAATAAGAATTACTTATGTTTATTCCACACAGGACTATTTTTTTTTTCATTATGAGTATGAGAGAAGTTTTAAGAACAAGGTTAACTGGAGTTTGTATTTAGAACTAGCAGAAATCCAACGTGTATATTCTTCAGTGCACTGGATGATATATTAAATATAAGCATACACTACCAAATGTATAGTAGATAGCTAGTGGAAGGCTGCTGCATAAAACAGGGAGGTCAACTCAATGATGGGTGATGACTTAGAGGGCTGAGATAAGAAAGGTGGGAAAGAGACCTGGGAGGGAGGGGTTATGGGGATATATGTATAAATATAGCTGATTCACTTTGTTGTACAGCAAAAACTGGCACAACAGTGTAAAGCAATTATATTCCAATAAAGAGCTTAAAAATAAATAAATAAATAAATAATAAAAACAACACTGTAGCTGAAATTTTAGAGGCACTGCTAATCCTCAGAACTGGAACCTGGAACTTGAACCAGGTTAAGGCTTAATTGCCTTTCTCTCTGTTTTTTCTCTTTGAATCCACTTCATTCTTTTCATTCAAGCTTTTTCCTAATAATACAGAATGTGTCCTCTGATGGTTTTTGAATTTTACATCTCACAACCTTAATTGCTGGAAAAAAATTTACCATATAGTTTGGGACCATGTCAAGTCTAATAATCCTAGAATACAAATGCTTTTTTAACCACTTTCGGTTTACTTATCTTCCTATTAACCAATCAACTGAAGACATGAGTTGTAAACCAAGCAGGATCCTTTGGGGCCCTCCCGGGTACAAATCCTTTCCAAGTCCCTATTTCTTGTTTGTAGGAAATAGGCTTCCTTTGACCTCCTTAACCTTCCCTGGGCTCCAAAGGGCAGATTCAAACAGTTGCTAATCAGGAAAGGAAGGGAATGCAGAAACAAAGGATGAGCAGTTAAAAAACAATAGTGCAGCCTTGGGGTAGGTTCCTGGTTCCTCCTGAGAGAATATAAATAACAATACCTTTGAGTTCTTCTGTAGGAACTAAGGCCCCCACCCAGGTAGATGATGGTAACATTAAGCTGAACACAAGATCCCTGGAGCACTGCCCCATTACCTCACCACCAGCCAGTAACAAGACAGTCACGCACCCTGCAGCCCTCATCCTAAATTTTGCCTTTAAGATCTTCTCCCTGAAAACCATCAGGGAGTTTGGGGTTTTGAGCACAAGCCACCCATTATCCTTGCTTTGCCCTACAATAAACCTTTCTCTGCTCCAAACCCAGAAGTTTCAGTTTGTTTCACCTCACTGTTCATCAGGCACGGGAACTTGTGTTTGGTAACAGAGTGAGTGTGTCACACTGTATTAAAAATATGGTATCTTTGTGCAAAGGGTAGGAGTGTTTCCTAGAAAATACTAAGGAAAACAATCCCACTAGTAGCCAAGACAAAATATAAATAGTCAATATACCATGTTCAATAAATATTAGTTACCTGGATGAATAAATAAAAGATAAGTATGTTTCTGCTTTAAAGAAATAAATTCTGGGTGGCATCCTGATATCACCAATAATTTATCACTATCCCCTACAATTTATTACCACATCCCTTGCAATAAAAATTAAATGTTCATCTTCATAGATGTAAAGGATGTAATCACTCTTATTAACCATAGAACTATTTTCTTAGATTCAAATATTTATAATTACTTAGAAAATTAGGTATGTGAAAAATGTTGTCCACAGCTATCATTTAAGCCAAAAGTAATTTTTTCTCCTCTTCCAAATTAAGTTAAAAACTTAGAATTCCTCATTCTTTGAGCATTCTTCTTAATCAAGTAAAAATGTCTCTGCACTCAGTTTGCCTGGCTCCAGGGCATGTGAAAATTACCTTAATTCCCTGTGTGTTTTTTAATGGCTTTATTAGGGTATAATTGAAAAGCAAAGGAACTGCACATATTTAATGTATACAATTTGATAGGTTTAAACAAACCAGTGAAACCATCACCACATTAAGATAATAAACATATCTGTCACCTCTAGAAGTTTCCTCCTGCCCACCCCCCTTCTTTGTAGTAGAAACACTTAACTTGAGATCTCCTTTCTTAACATATTTTTCAGTGTACAATATAGTATTGTTAATTAATATAGTATGGTTAACTATAGTATTGACTATAAATCTGTACAGCAGATCTCTAGAATTTAAAAATTTCATCACTGAAAATTTATACCCATTGAATAACAACTCCCCATTTTACCCTTCTCCCTGCCCCTGCCAACCTCCATTCTACTCTGTGCTCTTTAAAGTCTGACTGTTTTAGATACTCTATAAAATGGTATCATGTAGCATTTGTCTTTTTGTGA
The DNA here is from genome assembly GCF_030028045.1 of Hippopotamus amphibius kiboko. Lineage (NCBI taxonomy): Eukaryota > Metazoa > Chordata > Mammalia > Artiodactyla > Hippopotamidae > Hippopotamus > Hippopotamus amphibius. The sequence continues at coordinate 146,866,412 of NC_080190.1, read as the reverse complement.
CTGGCTCAGTTCATAATATCCTCCAGGTTCATCCATGTTGTCACGTATAGCAGAATTCCCTTCTTTCTTAAGGCTAAATACATATATACCACATTTTCTTTAGCCATTCATCTGTTGATGGACATTTAGGATGTTCCTGATCTTGGGTGGCTGTGGGGTGGCTTGAAGCAGGATCTCAGTTCTCCGACCAGGGATTGAGCCCAGGCTATGGTGGTGAAAGCGCCAAATCCTAACCACTAGACCACCAGGGACTAGTGGCTAAGAGTAGGGCCCTGGCTCCTTGTCTGCTATGAAGAAGGAATTCAGCAAAGAGATGGAAAGTAGCAAAACAAGAAAAGCGTTTATTAAGAGGAAAAAGTTACATGTGGATAGACACATGGGTGGGCTCAGAGAGAGTCACACACTTTTGGGGTAGTTTAAATCACTTATATGGGGGCAAATCCTGCATGTTCCCTCTAGCCAATCACTTTGCTTTGTCTGGCTCTGAGTTCATATTTGGTCTGACTCAGGGCCCTGCCCTGTGTGTGCACACATCTTTTAGCCAAGGTGGATTCCAGCTCAAGGGTCTCTGGGAAGTTGACAGAATGTATGATGGTCTGGCGCTCTCCCGCTCCAGCCATCACTGATGCCCTCCCTTCTCTGATCCCCAAGGAACCCTTCTGCACATGTGTAGTTTGGGAGGTCTCAACCTCAAGAATGAGAAATATGTGTTCTTTTTAGATTTTATACAAGCAGGACTCAGCTCCTCCTTGCTTCTGCCATTATCTTTATGTTACAGTATCTGTCCACAGGGAACAGATTCCAGCTGCTCAGACTGGGACCCATCTATCTCCTGCCTCATTCCCATATCCTGACTATTGTGAACAATGAATGCTATAATAAAAACAAGGAGTGCAGAGATCTCTTTTGAGATCCTGATTTCAATTCTTTTGGATATAAACCTAGAAGTGAATTGCTGAATCGTGTGGTAGTTCTAGTTTTAATTTTTTGAAAAACTCTTATAAAATTTTCTATAGTATCTTTACCATTCTACATTCCCACCAACAGTGTACAAAAGTTCCATTTCTCTATACCCTTACCAACACTTATTATCTTTTGCTTTTTTGATAATAGCCATCCTAACAAGTCTGAGATGATATCTCATTGTGTTTTTAATTTGTATTTCCCTGGTGATTAGTGATGTTGAGCACCTTTTCCTGTACCTATTGGCCATTTGTATGTTTTCTTTGGAGAAATGCCTATTGGGTCCTCAGCATGTTTTTAAATTGCGTTGTTTGTTTTTTTGCTATTGAGTTGTAGGAGTTTCTTATATATTTTTGATATTAAACTGCTTATCAGATATATTGTTTGCAAATAGTTTCTCCCATTCCATAGGTTGCCTTTTTACACTGTAGGTTATTTTGCTATGAAGAAACTTTTTAGTTTGATGCAGTAGGACTTGTCTAATTTTGCATTTGTTTCTTATGTTTTTGGTATAAGATTCCTAAAACCATTGCCAAGACCAATATCTGGGAGCTTTTCTTCTGTTTTTCCTTCTAGGAATTTTACTATTCCAAGTCATATTAAATTTTTACTCCATTTTGAGTTTATTTGGGTGTACGGTGTAAGACAGGAATCCAATTTCATTCTTTTGCATGTGAATACCCAGTTTTCCCAACACCATTTGTTGAAGAGACTGTCTTTTCCCCCAATGTGTATTCTTATCATCCTTGTCAAAGATTAGTTGACTGTATTTATATGGGTTTATTTCTGGACTCCATCACTGACAAAGCTGCCTATGTTAGGTGATCTAACACAAATGGGGAATGATTCTATTAACTTCTGATTTGCTACTGTCTCTCAAAAAAGATTTGTTAATAAAGTCAAGTGACTGATGTATAAATAAAAAGAGTTCTGTTTTATATAGTGACCTTGTATTACAAACACTTTCAGGGTATCTTAATCTTCACAACTATTGACACTACAATCCCCACTTAAGAGAGAACTGTGGCTCAGAGACTTGAACTGATTACCCAAATCATGGATTCATTAGGGATGGATCTGTGTCTCATTCTTAATACTATAGACTATTTAGCATATTTTTTCTTCTTTTTATATTGCTCCTTGTAAATGTCTATGTAAAAGTAAGTTTCACAAATGTGTTAATATTTTATTTGTTGGCCAAAAAAATTACTGTATCCTATGATTCCAATTCATCAATTCTTAATGTTATGAAAGTAAACAAGCTGATACAGGGCAAAAAAGCATGTTTAAGGACAAATTATTTTTATCATCCATAAAAGTAGGATCAGGGAAAATGACTGATAAATAGGAAGTGACAAATAAAAAATGAGCTTGACTACAACCTACACATGCTTCTTGATACTACTTAACTCTTTATAAGTAGCTACTTCTAAAATTAATATGACAAATGTAACAATGTTTTAATTAGATTTTCGTTGCTGGATTTCATGAAAGATGAAACATCTCACAGATATTATGCTAAGAGTTCTTACTGATTATGAAATCAAACTGCAAACTTACCCTTGAATTCAAATGTAAGGAATATACTACTCTGTTAGTAGTAATAAGAATCACTTAATATTCTTACCAGAATAGGGATCTAAAAACAACTCTTTGGTTTTTAGGTGGTCTTCAAGCAGACTATGAAAAACAGTGCCATTTGATATTGTTTGAATGAAACACTGAGTTAGATCACTTACAGATGTGGTCTTATTTGTGGGGAATAAGAGTTATAGTTGGTGGAAATGATAACTCAATTTTAAGAAATAACTTTCAACCACTGAAAATGACATAATTCCTCACAGGACATTGAAAAATGTCATTCAATAAGACCACTTGTGGAGTTAATGCTCCACATTGTCGTCCCCCATTTAGCTCCCTTCATGTAAGTGCTACAGAGGATTTTAAAAAGAATAGCAAAAAGGCATATCAAAATCAAGTTACAAATGAAATTAATAATACATGGACTTAAATTGTGATCAACAATAAAATGTCTTCAAGGAGGCAATCAGACAGCTCACTCAGCAGGAGTGTGTCATGGGCTGCAAGCAAATTTGGAACTCAAGCTGCATTGTAATTGCACATCTGAGAATCAGAAAAGCTGTTTTCTATGTCACCAAATAGTCCAGAATACTCAAGCAATTGTTTACTGATGATTTGCACTCTCCCTAAGTTACTAAAATCATTCATTTTATAGCCAGGCCTTACAAGTAAAATGTAACTACTTCATTACATTTTATAGAGGACGCCAGAAAGATGTGTGCATTTGCACATTCTTTTTGGTATGATAAAGCGAATTCTTGGCATACAGAAATCTGTGAATTTTTTTCAACCAAAAATCGATGTACATTTAAAATCCCTTCAAATCCTTGAGATCTAAATATGCTTAGACAATGAGACACACCTGATTTCAGTGTTTTCATTAGGAGACCAGAAGTCTACTGAGTCCAAAGAGAATTTGTATAACCTAGCTGTGACTTTAATTTCATGTGTAAATTTGATTGGGCTAAGGGGCACCCAGATAGCTGGTAAAATGTTATTTCTAGGGTGTTTTGAGGGTATATCTAGAATAGATTAGCATTTGATTCAGTAGACTAAATAAAGGTGTCTCCTCACCAACATGGATAGGCCTCATCTAATACAGTGAGAGACAGATTAGAACAAAAAGTTTAAGGAAGGGTGAATTCCCACTCTCTCTTTTTGAGCTGGATGTTCACCTTTTCCTGCCCTTAGACATTGGAACTCCTGGTTCTCAGGCCTTCAGCCTTGGACTGAAATAGACCACCAGCTTTCCTGGCTCTCCAGCTTGCAGATGACAATTTGTGGGACTTCTTAGCCTCCATAGCTATGTGAGCCAATTCCTATAATAAATATCCTATTGTATATACCTGTATGTATTCTATTGATTCTGTTTCTCTGGAGAATTTTAACACAGACTTTGATATTGAGAGTGGGGTTTTTGCCTTAGTCCATTTGAGCTGCTATAACAAAATACCATAGACTAGGTAGCTTATAAGCAACAGAAATTTATTTTCTCATAGTTCTGGAGGCCAGGAAGTCCAAGATTGGAATGCCAGCATTCTTAGGTGAGGACCTTCTTCCTAGTTCATAGCCAGTGTCTTTTTGCTGTGCCCTCACATAGTGGAGGGGACAAGGGAATTTCTGTGAGGTCTCTTTTATAACACTGATCTCATTCATGAGGATTCCACTCTCATGGCCTAAGTACTTCCCAAAGGCCCTACTTTCTATCACTGCATCACATCAAGCTTTAGAATTTCAACCTGTGAATTTTGGAGGACACATATTTAAACCATAGTACTTTCCTGTACCTAATTAGAAACAAGGCAAGCCTAATGTGATTTCTGAAACAGGCAGTGTTTACGTAGGATCTGAAATTTCTCTTTACAATGCTTCCTGCACCAAGGCTCTTTGCTCCACATCTGTAACTCCTAGGTCCAAAAGACCCTTCCTCATTCATCTTTGTGCATATATAATATTTTGAAAGTTTTATAATTAAATCATCATTCTTTGAAACCAGCTATCCAGCAGTCACTGTCCTATGCAGAGTGTCAAAGATAAGTTTCCTGCCCTCTCAAGGAGCTAACCCTTGAGAATGGGAATCAGACTCATAAAAGCCCCTTGCATACACAGCGACTTAGGTGCTATGATAAAAGTGGATGTGGGGGAAAAACAGGTGAGAATAGTTAACTCTACCTAGAATCAATCAATGCTTCCCAAGGGTATAATGCCAGATTTACACCTTTAAAGAAGAATAAGGATTTTGCAAGTGATTGACAAGAAAATACATTCTAATAAAAGACTAGCATGTATAAAATCCCAAGGCTCTGAACTGGTAAGCATATTTATCTGCAAGGATTTTATTATGGTTAGAGCTCTAAGTATGGAAAGGGAAGGTAGAAAACACTGAGAAGCTTGGAGAACCAGGCAGAGTCCAGTTTAAGGGTTAGAATATTTTGCTAAAAACTTTGGATTTTATAAAAGTTGCTGGAATTTATTGCTCACTTAATAAGTGCTAAGTATTGTGGTAAGCATTGGACATGTGTTACCTTGTTTAATTGTAATCACAGACCAGTGGATAGTATTATTTTTTCACAAAGCCCCAAACTAGAGACGTTAAGGAGATTTTCCAAGGCCAATAGCTCATTGAGGCCATAAACTCTGTCTCCCACCAGAGCATCACTGCCCATTTAATGCAGATAATAGAGAATGATTGAAGGACTTTGATCCTCATTCACTGTCAAAGTAGCTATTCTATGTGACCTTAAAACATTAATTGGTACTAGCTAATTAATTGAGTGATTGTGCTATAATACTAGTGAATGGCAATGTCTTGCTCTGAAGTCTCCTGAAAAAAGGAAAAAAAAGGTAAATATATGTATGTATATTTATTTCATATGGGTATTATAATGCTAGGTGTTAAATACATTAAAATAGATGGAAACCATTTTTGTAGGCAAAAATCATATTAATTATACTTTGAAGAGGACAGAGTTTGACTACCAGTTTTATGCACAATAATATCCCTTTAAAATAGTAGGAAGAAGCAATTTTAATTTTTAAATTTAAAAAATGTTTAAAGAATTTTTATATAATTATAAAACAGGAAACAACTCTAGGTAGGGAACTAAGACCTTTGGATTTCTACCTGTGCTCTTGTAGAATTTTTACCCTGTTAAACAAAAGAGTAAAAAGAAATTGTATTTAGAATACCAATTTGTTTATTGTTAAGCTTTTCATAGTTTGTTTGTTACCTGAGCTTGATTACACTAAAGAAAAACAATTTGAAACCCATGCTCAGTTAATCATTGCTTTCAACATTTATTGATTACTGAGCAGCATTCTTCATGCTACATTAAAATCATCTGTTTTCAGGGCTTCCTAGGTGGCACAGTGGTTAAGAATCTGCCTGCCAATGCAGGGGACACAAGTTCAATCCCTGCTCCAGGAAGATCCCACATGCCGCAGAGCAACTAAGCCCGTGCACCACAACTATTGAGCCTGTGCTTTAGAGCCCATGAGCCACAACTGTTGAGCCTATGTGCTGCAGCTACTGAAGCCCATGCACCTAGAGCCCATGCTCTGCAACAAGAGAAGCCACAGCAATGAGGAGCCCATACACCACAACGAAGAGTAGCCCCCACTCACCGCAACTAAAGAAAGCCCGTGCGCAACAAAAAAAGACCCAATACAGCCAATAAAATAAATAAAATAATTAATTAATTTAAAAAAATCATGTTTTCACATGAAATTTTAATATTCCTGAGAGCAAGTACAGTGTTGTTTATGTCTCTACCACCAATACTTTGCCTGGTTTTGGGCAAATAAATAATAAATGTTGTTTGGTTAGATTAATTAATGACTGATACCTGAATGATTTTCAACAAGCAAACTTAGAGTGATATATTATATCATGGAAAGGTGCTAAAATAAAAATATTTACAAGATGTTTTAAACCACTATATGAGACACAATTAAAATGCTTTTCTAAAAATAAAAAAAATGCATTTATGGTATATTTTTATATGTTGATCAAGGTTATTCCTTCTTTTAAGCATTTCTTTATATTTTCTTTAAAATACCCAACTTGGAATATCATTTATTTTTAGTATTATGAGCCTAAAAGATATCATAGAGTTAACTTACTGCATTAAATTTTCATGTTATAAGAATAGCAATTAAAATCAGGTTAATTTTGAAATCATCAATGTAACAGTTGATGCAGGTGATGATCGACAATGCATATTAAAACCACTGAGTAAAAGTTTGTTGGGGATAGGAGTATGGTCTAAAAATATCACCTTAAAATTACATATGAACTGCTCTTTGACAAAAGAGCAATGCATAACAATGGAGAAAAAATAGTCTTTCAACAAATGGTACTAGAACAACTGGACATCAACATGCAAAAAAATGAAATAGACACAGACCTAATATCCTTAGCAAAAATTAACTCAAAATGGATCACAGACCTAAATGTAAATTGCAAGACCATAAAACTCCCAAAAGATAACAAAAGAAAATCTAGATGACCTTGTATTTGGTGATGACATTTTAGATTTGACACATAAAATTTATATGGAATCTCAAAAAGGTTCCAAGCAGGCAAAAAGCCTTGAAAAAAAGAACAAATTTGGAGATTTAACACTTCCTCATTTCAAAATTTACTTCAGACTTATGGTAATCAAAACAGTGTGGTACTACCAGAAAGGTAGACATATAGATTGATGGCATCAAATCCAGATATAAACCCTCACATATATAGTCAAATTTTTTTAAGATTTATTTTTATTTATTTATTTTATTTTATTTAGGGACAAGAATGTAGATAATAAAAGAAATTTAAAGCATATTTTTGGTTTTTCCTTATTTGAAACAGATTGAAGTATTTCAAGTCAGAAGTGGCTTGACAATTCATTAGGAGCAGAATATATTTGGCAATAAAATGACACTAGGACTTTGAATAATCTGAGTACTTCTTTGACTATGAAGATAATTTAATCATATTTCAACTTTTCTGATTTTACTTATGCTAAACAATACCCTTAATTTAAAATAAAAAAGAACTGTTATTCAATGGGAAAATTTAAAGGAATTGCCTGGATCCATACTTCCTAAGTGGAAGGGAAAGACTTTGACCAACTTATTGTGAGTAATTTATTGACAAAAATAAAGGCTCATCAATTCAGATGGGAAACTTAATGCTAAAAAATAAACTGCCATTTTGCAAAGCTAAAATCTTTCTAACAGAAAGCTCAAGAGAAATGCTTAACAATTTGATTGATTTTACTTCTGATTTTGAAAAGACATAGCTTGGAGTATAATATATGTCAACACACTAGAGTTTTGGGTTTTGCTTTTTTTTTCTTTGTTGATGGTACAAATCTGTTCCAGCCAATTTCACCTAAATCAATCAGCCAAGGTCTAGATACATGGTGGTGCAATCAACAGGGGTTTGCAGTGCTAGACTCTTCGATTCTGCCAACACAGGGAAAGACTGCAATTGAAAACTATGGCTGAAACAGCTCTAAAGGCATTGTGTTTTGAAAGTCAGTGTGAGTCCCAGAAACTGATTATCATCATTCACTGGTTAAGAAATCTTAATGTGGGCCAAGCTCAGCTTCACCTCCCACCAATCACTGTCTCCATTTTTAGACTTACAAAGTAAAAAAAAAAAAAAAAAAAGTAGTGATTATGGGAGACATTTGCATGGCTATTTCTAAATTGATATTTATTTTGTTCTGAACAACACTGGAATCTGACAAGAAATGAATGTTGACTATTAATAGACTTTGGTGTAATTTTGTGGGGAACAATGCCTTTGATGTGGTAGATGTTCAATAAACATATCTAATATGCAACAAATGTTAAAAATGGACAAAACATGTACACAAAGACAAAACTATAGGGACAGAAGATAGATCAGTGGTTGTCTCAGACTGTGGTTGAGGACAGGGATTAACAACAAAGGACTACAAGTTATTTCTTGGAGAGATGGAACTGTCCTTACCTTGGTAATGGTGGTTACATGATTTACATATTTATATTGTATTTGATTTATATGTGTGTGTCAAAATTCAGAAGTGAGGTGAATTTTTCTATATGTAAATCTATCTCAATGTATCTGACTTTAAAAATAAAAGCTCTGAATATCATGTGGGCTGCTTTATCTAATTGTTTGATATTTTGAGAAGCTTGTAGGAAAGTTGATATGCATGTGCTTAAAATGTACAGTTGCACCAGAAAGACCTAATAGCTTGTACCTACTCTTTTTTTTCTTTTTTTAAATTGAAGTATAGTTGATTTACTATATTGTGTTAGTTTCAGATGTATAGCAAAGTGTATGTGTATGTGTGCATGTGTGTGTGTGTTCTTTTTCAGATTCTTTTCCATTATAGGTAATTACAAGATATTGAATTATTGAATATGCTTCCCATGCCATATAGTAGGCCCTTGTTGTTTATCTATTTTATATGTAGTAGTGTGTATCATTTAATCCCAAACTCTTAATTTACCCCTTCCCCCCCTTTCCCCTTCTGTAACCATGAGTTTGTGTTCTATATATGACAGTCTAATACTGTTTTGTAAATAAGTTCACTGGTATCATCTTTTTTTGGATTCCACATATAAGTGATATTATATGATATTTGTCCTTCACTGTCTGACTTACTTAGTACGATAATCTCTATGTCCATTCATGTTGCTGCAAATGGACATAGAGATTATCATTCTTTCATTCTTTTTTAAGGCTGAGTAATATTCCATTGTATATATATACCACATCTCCTATATCCATTCCTCTGTTGTTGGACGTTTAGGTTGCTTCCATGTCTTCGCTATTATAAACAGTGCTGCTGTGAACATTGGGGTGCATGTATCTTTTTGAATTAGAGCTTATGTCTTTTCTGGATATATGGCCAGGGGTGGTATTGTAGGATCATATGGTATTTCTATTTTTAGTTTTTTAGGGAACCTCCATAATGTTCTCCATAGTGGCTACACCAACTTACATTCCCACCAACAATGCTCCCTTTTCTCTACACCCTCTCCAGCATTTATTATTTTGTAGACTTTTTGATGATAGCTATTCTGACTGGTGTGAGGTAATACCTCATTGTAGTTTTGATTTTCATTTCTCTAATAATTAGCGATGTTGAGCATCTTTGCATGTTCCTGTTGGCCATCTGTTTGTCTTCTTTGGAGACATGTCTATTTAGATTTTCTGCTCATTTTTTGACTGGGTTGGTTTTTGGTATTGAGCTATATGAGCTGTCTGTATATTTTGGAAATTAATCCATTGTCACTCTCATCGCTTGCAAATATTTTCTTCTATTCTGAGAGTTGTCTTTTCATTTTATTTATAGTTTCCTTTGTTGTGCAAAAGCTTTTAAGTTTAATTAGTTTCCATTTATTTATTTTTGCCTATATTTCCATTACTCTAAGAGACAAACACCCCCCCAAAAAAATTGCTGCAATTTATGTCAAAGGGTGTTCTGCCTGTTTTCCTCTAGGAGTTTTATAGTATCTGGTTTTACATCTTTTCTAGTACCTGATTTTAGGTCTTTAATCCATTTTGTGTTTATTTTTGTATATGGTGTTAGAGAATGTTCTAATTTCATTTTTTTTTTACATGAAGCTGTCCAATTTCCTCAGCACCACTTACTGAAGAGACTGTCTTTTCTCCATTGTGTATTCTTGCCGCCTTTGTCCTAGATTAATTGACAATAAGTGTGTGGGTTTATTTCTGAGCTTTCTATTCTGTTCCATCCAGCTATGTGTTTGTTTGTGCCAGTACCACACTGTTTTGATTGCTGTAGCTTCGTAGTATAGTCTGAAGTCAGGGAGCATGATTCCTCTAGCTCCATTCTTGTTTCTCAAGATTGTTTTGGCTATTTGGGGTCTTGTGCATTTCTGTACAAATCTTTAAATTATTGTTCAAGTTCTGCAAAAAAATGACATTGGTAATTTAATAGCATTGAATCTGTAGATTGCTCAAAGAAATCTACCTACTCTTATTTTGTCTAATATTGCCTGTAAAATTCCTTGAAGCAGCAAGAGCTTTGCTCTTTCTTGTGGCTATGGCTATGTTGGGCTGGAAGCACAGCACACAGAAAGGAAATGGGACTCCAATGAGAGTCTTTTATTAGAGCAAAAGCAAAGAAAATAGCTGACCAACCACATGCTAAAACATCATAGTGTACACCTTCAGGAACTCAAAAAACAAAACAAGTCTTCAACTACGATGACACCCAGATATAAAATGCCAGATATAAAAGGTTTTCCATATCAGAACATTCTTCATGTATGTGACGTTATCCATGCTGTGGAAAACCTGCTCACTCAAAAGAACTCTGATATATACCAGAAATCTGAGGAGAAATGTAAAAAAGTCCCACTATTGATTGATCCAGTGTCTTATTGGAACTCTGAAACTCGTGTCATCTCTATTTGATCCGCATTAAGATGGTCCTCCTTCTCTCCCTCGGTTTTCCCCACTGTCTGCCATTATTTGTAAATCTTGCTTTTCCTTTGATAGATTGTGTTTCTTTCCAAGAACAGGAATATCTTTCCAAAAATACCTGTGCTGCTCATTGCTCCCTACACATACACTAAGATGAACCTCAATATGTTAGAATGTAACAAAGTTTTTAAAAATAGCAGGTGCTAAGTAATTTTATGTTACATAGGATAAAATAAATAAATTGGGGAGTTTATTTTTCTGTCATTCCCTTGCATTCCATATCCAAATTCTGAGAGCGATTTAAATAAAGGAGAAAAATCCCTTTCAGACAAGGCAAGCAAGCTGTTTTGTAGATATTTCCGGTTACCAACTTTATATTTTGAGTTATCCAGATACTCTTTCTCATTATGCATATTGTTTGAAAGTGCCAGTAGATTTTAAAATTCCAGGCAGGAATAGATCATTCTAGGACTTCCTACAGATGCTATTATATGTATAGAGATCATGTCCCACTGAAACACTCTGATACAATTACTTCAAATTTGGGTCAAATATTCACATCAGTAGCTAATTTTGTCTTGCTTATAATAAAATGGTTTATCTGGGAGTTATAATATTATACTTGTGATATTATCAAATTTAAATTAATAGTATCTCTACATTTGTCAGTTTGGAGAACTAGATACTTATAAAGCCATTTTACTACAATACAACTAAGTTAAGTTATACATACCTTGCATGGCATTGCTGAACTCACATGGAAGGGAAATATCCTGGCCATGGGCAACCAAAAGTAAGCCTGGACTAAAATGGGCAGTGAGTGAAGCTTCCTGGCTGACACACGGAAATGCTCAACAGATACCAGGAGTGGGTATCAAAGCTAGTGTTGTACTGTGAGCAAATGCCAACAAAGGGCACTGAAAAAAATTGGAATTGTATTTTTACAAAATTGAGAGAAAATAACTATCAATTTAGGATTATTGAAATCAGAAAAAGAAACACTTTTCAAAAATGAGAGTGAAAGGAGTACATTTTCAAGTACAGCAACATGAACAGCATATACAACCAAAGGCATAACTGAAGAAGTTTCTAAAGAATGTAGTTCTGGAGAAAATAAAATGACCCCAGAATTGAAATTATGGTAGAAAAAAAAAATGAAATGTGAGCCAAATAAAAATAATGAGAACATGCAGTTAAACTTAGACCAGAGTTGCATAGATAAAATAATAAAATAATGTCTAAAGTGTGGGGTTAAAAAAGAAACACACTAAACTACTGAACAAAAATAGTGTGTTAGGTGGGAGGGGATTGATAAGAGCTCATAGGTTCTAAGGTTTTTGTATTTTTTGCCATAAGGGATAAGGATATAGATTGGTAAGCATGTTAAGCATGTGACATTTATGATTAAATACTAAGCAAATAAATAATATATCATGACTAAGTTTGGTTTATCTAAGAAATATATCATTGATTTTACATTAGATGTTCAATTACTTAATAAAATCACACTAAAGATTAAAATTCCTAAATCATATAATCATCTCAATTAAAGCAGAAAGCACTTTGATAAAATTCAATAATCATTTTTAATTTTTAAAAAATTGAACATGTTGCACAAAGAAGAAAAGTTGTAGGATACATACTAAAATCCTATGTATTTCTTTATGGAGAAATATTATAAGAATTTTCTCTCTCTTATACGTTCAAAACAAGATAAGTATGGCCATTATTAACATTTCAATTCAACATTGTATTGAAGGTCTTAGCCAGAAATACAAAAAGGAAAAGGAAACATATTTATTATTCTCAGAAGTTATGTACATATTTTAAAAAGAAACAATATAAATTGCAATAAATGATAAACTAAGGAAAACATCTAACAAAAATATGTGCCAAGAGTTTCTTCAAGATAATTGCAAAATGGAATGTAATATAGTAAAGAAAATCTAAATCAATAGAGAGAGCATGCATGCCACCAAATAGAAACTTCACTAATAACAGTGTCAGATCAACAAAAATTGATTTAGAGATATAATTGAAAAAACATAAACAAATGACTCCAAATTTTCAAGTAATGTTCTATAATTTATAAGGCAGGGCAGATGACTAAGAATAATGAGGACATTCTGAAAGAAGAATAAAGTAGAGAGATGTCAGGACATTAATTCTTATTTAAACCATATTAATTATACTGTATACTGTTGGCACAAGGAAAGACAAATTGACCAGTGGAACACAATAGAAAAATAATAAAAAAAAAATAGAGACATATGCAAATAGAGAAACATTCTATATGACACATCTGAAGTTTTGGAGCGGTGGCAAAATAATGAACATTCAATAAACTGTGTTGAAACAATTGCTTATTCCTATGGTTAAGATGAAATTGAATACTTAAATCACACTAAACTCAAATATCAACTTCAAATCATTTAGAAAACTACATGTGAAAGACAGACTTTAAAACATTCCTAAAAAATATGGACGGACATCTTTATGATTCTTGATCTATGAAATATTTGATTAAAATGATGCAAAAACAGCTCACCAAAAATAAACAGGTAAATTTGACTACATTCAATTAAGAATTATTGTTAGTAAAAGAATGTAAAAAGATAAGTTACCTACTGGGAAACTATTTGCAGCCTATTTAACCAACTAATAATCAATATTTAAACAATATTAAGAACTTGTGCAATTCAAAAAGACCAACAACTTAATAAAAAAATTTCCTGAAAGACTTGAATAAACTTTCCTTAGAAGAATAATAATCAATGCCCAACAAACAAATAAAAATATACTCATTCTCTTGGAATGCGGCTGAGAAAAATTTTATCTCTATGATACCACTTTATATCAACTAATTCACAAAAAATTTTTAAATTCTGAAAAGTCTAAGAATTGCTTCAGATGTGGGGCAATGGGATTTATACACTTCTAGTGGGATTTAAATTGATGTAGGTGGAAGACTTTCTGTTTACGCCTGAGCCACCGGCGCCCTCTGCAATAGGCACCTCCAAGCCTGACTGAGACATCAGTGCGCCACTGCTCACTCCCTCCCAGGAGAAGGAGCCACTGTTGTACCTTCTCCCTCCCCACACACCGACGCTTACAGACGAACAATAAAGGAACCTCTGATGGTCACAGAATAACGCAAAAAAACCCAAGGACAAGCAACCCCAAAAGTTTGGACAACCATGAGGAAACAAAGAAACACCATGCAGGCAAAGGAGCAAGAAAAAAACCCACAAGACCAAATAAATGAGGAGGAAATAGGAAAAATGCCTAAAAAGGAATTTAGAATAATGATAGTAAAAATGATACAAAATCTCGATAACAAAATAGAGAAAGTACAAGAAACAGTTCATACGAACTCAGAAAAACAAACAGCAATGGATAACAAAATAACTGAAATTAAAAATACTCTAGATGCTCTAACCAGCAGAATGACTGAGGCAGAAGAACGAATAAGTGAGTTGGAAGATAGAATGGGGGAAATAACTGCCACAGAGCAGGAAAAAGAAAAAAGAATAAAAAGATTAGAAGACAGTCTCAGAGACCTCACTGATAACATTAAACGTACCAACATTCGAATTATAGGCATCCCAGAAGAAGAAGAAAACAAGAAAGGGTCTGAGAAAATATTTGAAGAGGTTCTAGTGGAAAACTTCCCCAACATGGGAAAGGAAATAATTCACCAAGTCCAAGAAGCACAGAGAGTCCCATACAGAATAAACCCAAGGAGAAATACACCGAGACACATATTAATCAAACTAACGACAATTCAACACAAAGAAAAAATATTAAAAGCAGCAAGAGAAAAGCAACAAACAACATATAAGGGAAAACCCATCAGGATAACAGCTGACCTTTCCACAGAAACTCTGCAGGCCAGAAGGGAATGGCAGGATATCCTGAAAGTCCTGAAAGAGAGAAACCTACAGCCAAGAATACTCTACCCAGCAAGAATCTCATTCAGATTTGAGGGAGAAATCAAAAGCTTTCCAGACAAGCAAAAGTTAAGAGAATTCAGCACCACCAAACCAGCCTTACAACAAGTGCTAAAGGAACTTCTCTAAGTAGGAAACACAAGAAAAGGAAAACACCTACAAATACAAACCAAAAACAATTAAGAAAATGGTAATTGGAACACACATGTCAATAATCACCTTAAATGTAAATGGATTAAATGCTCCAACCAAAAGACACAGACTGGCTGAATGGATACAAAAACAAGACCCTTCTATATGCTGCCTACAAGAAACCCACTTCAGACCAAGGGATACATATAGACTGAAAGTAAAGGGATGGAAAAAGATATTCCATGCAAATGGAAGTCAAAAGAAAGCTGGAGTAGCAATACTCATATCAGACAAATTAGACTTGAAAGTAAAGACTATTAAAAGAGACAAGGAAGGACACTACATAATGATCAAGGGATCCATCCAAGAAGAACATATCACAATGGTAAATATCTATGCCCCCAATATAGGAGCACCTCAATACATAAGGCAAATGCTAACAGCTATAAAAGGGGACATCGACAGTAACACAATTATAGTGGGAGACTTGAACACCCCACTTACATCAATGGACAGATCATCCAAACAGAAAATAAATAAAGACACACAAGCTTTAAATGACACATTAGACCATCTCGACTTAATTGATATTTATAGGACATTCCATCCAAAAACGACAGAATACACGTTCTTCTCAAGTGCACACGGAACATTTTCCAGGATAGATCACATCTTGGGTCACAAATCAAACCTCAGCAAATTCAAGAAAATTGAAATCATATCAAGCATCTTCTCAGACCACAACGCCATGAGACTAGATATCAATTACAGGAAAAAAACTGCAAAAAATACAAACACATGGAGGCTAAACAATTCACTCTTAAACAACCAAGGAATCACTAAAGAAATCAAAGAGGAAATCAAAAAATATCTAGAAACAAATGACATCGAAAACACAACAACCCAAAACCTATGGGATGCAGCAAAAGCAGTTCTAAGGGGGAAGTTTATAGCAATACAGTCCTACCTTAAGAAACAAGAAAATGATCGAATAAACAACCTAACCTTACACCTCAAACAACTAGAGAAAGAAGAACAAAGAAACCCTAAAGTGAGCAGAAGAAAAGAAATCATAAAAATCAGAGCAGAAATAAATGAAAAAGAAAGGAAAGAAACCATAAGAAAAATAAATAAAACTAAAAGCTGGTTCTTTGAGAAGATTAACAAAATTGATAAACCATTAGCCAGACTCATCAAGAAAAAAAGGGAGAAGATGCAAATCAACAGAATTAGAAATGAAAAAGGAGAAGTAACAACAGACACCTCAGAAATACAAAACATCATGAGAGACTACTACAAGCAACTATACGTCAATCAATTGGATAACCTGGAAGAAATGGATACATTCTTAGAAAAATACAATCTTCCAAGACTGAACCAGGAAGAAATAGAAACCATGAACAGACCAATCACAAGTACGGAAATTGAGGCAGTGATTAAAAATCTCCCAACACACAAAAGCCCAGGACCAGATGGGTTCACAGGCGAATTCTATCAAACATTTCGAGAAGAGTTAACACCTATCCTTCTCAAACTCTTCCAAAATATTGCAGAAGGCGGAGCACTCCCAAACTCATTCTACGAGGCTACCATCACCCTGATACCCAAACCAGGCAAAGATGTCACAAAAAAAGAAAACTACAGACCAATATCACTGATGAATATAGATGCAAAAATCCTCAACAAAATACTAGCTAACAGACTGCAACAGCACATTAAAAAAATCATACACCATGATCAAGTGGGGTTTATCCCTGGGATGCAAGGATTCTTCAATATACGCAAATCAATCAATGTGATACATCATATCAACACATTGAAGGATAAAAACCATATGATCATTTCAATAGATGCAGAAAAAGCTTTTGACAAAGTTCAACATCCATTTATGATAAAAGCTCTCCAGAAAATGGGCATAGAAGGAAATTACCTCAACATCATAAAAGCCATATATGCAAAACCAAAAGCCAACATTGTTCTCAATGGAGAAAAACTGGAAGAATTCCCCCTAAAAACAGGAACAAGACAAGGGTGTCCACTCTCACCACTATTATTCAACATAGTTTTGGAAGTTTTAGCCACAGCAATCAGAGAAGAAAAAGCAATAAAAGGAATCCAAATTGGAAAAGAAGAAGTCAAATTGTCACTCTTTGCAGATGACATGATATTATATATAGAAAACCCTAAAGACTCTACCAGAAAACTGCTAGCACTAATTGATGAGTTTAGTAAAGTAGCAGGATACAAAATTAATGCACAGAAATCCCTTGCATTCCTATACACTAACAACGGAAGAGCAGAAAGAGAAATTAAGGAAACTCTCCCATTCACCATTGCAACCAAAAGAATCAAATACCTAGGAATAAACCTGCCTAAGGAGGCAAAAGATCTGTATGCAGAAAACTTTAAGACATTGATGAAAGAAATCAAAGACGACACAAACAGATGGAGGGACATACCATGTTCCTGGATTGGAAGAATCAACATCGTGAAAATGTCTGTACTACCCAAAGCAATTTACAGATTCAATGCAATCCCGATCAAATTACCAATGGCATTTTTCACAGAACTAGAGCAAGAAATCTTACGATTTGTATGGAAACGCAAAAGACCCCGAATAGCCAAAGCCATCTTGAGAAGGAAAAATGGAGTTGGTGGAATCAGGCTTCCTGACTTCAAACTATACTACAAGGCCATAGTGATCAAGACAGGATGGTACTGGCACAAAAATAGAAAGGAAGATCAATGGAATAGAATAGAGAACTCAGAAGTAAGCCCAAACACATATGGGCACCTTATCTTTGACAAAGGAGGCAAGAATATACAATGGAAAAAAGACAGCCTCTTCCATAAGTGGTGCTGGGAGAACTGGGCAGCAACATGCAAAAGAATGAAATTAGAACACTTCCTAACACCATACACAAAAGTAAACTCCAAATGGATTAAAGACCTACATGTAAGGCCAGACACTATCAAACTCCTAGAGGAAAACATAGGCAGAACACTCTTTGACATACATCAAAGCAACATCCTTTTTGACCCACCTCCTAGAATCATGGAAATAAAATCAAGAATAAATGAATGGGACCTCATGAAACTTAAAAGCTTTTGCACAGCAAAAGAAACCATAAACAAGACTAAAAGGCAACCCTCAGAATGGGAAAAAATAATTGCCTATGAAACAAGGGACAAAGGATTAACCTCCAAAATATACAAGCAGCTCATGAAGCTTAATACCAAAAAAGCAAATAACCCAATCCACAAATGGGCAGAAGACCTAAATAGACATTTCTCCAAAGAAGACATACAGATGGCCAACAAACACATGAAAAGATGCTCCACATCACTCATCATCAGAGAAATGCAAGTCAAAGCCACAATGAGGTATCACCTCACACCAATCAGAATGGCCATCATCACAAAGTCTGGAAACAACAAATGTTGGAGAGGGTGTGGAGAAAAAGGAACTCTCCTGCACTGTTGGTGGGACTGTAAATTGGTACAGCCACTATGGAAAACAATTTGGAGGTTCCTTAAAAAACTACAAATAGAACTACCATATGATCCAGTAATCCCACTCCTGGGCATATACCCAAAGAAAACCATAACCCCAAAAGAAACTTGTACCATAATGTTTATTGCAGCACTCTTTACAATAGCCAGGACATGGAAGCAACCTAAATGCCCATCAACAAATGAATGGATACAGAAGATGTGGCATATATATACAATGGAATATTACTCAGCTATAAAAAGGGATGAGATGGAGCTATATGTAATGAGGTGGATAGAACTACAGTCTGTCATACAGAGTGAAGTAAGTCAGAAAGAGAAGGACAAATATTGTATGCTAACTCACATATACGGAATCTAAAAATGGTACTGTTGGACTCAGTGACCAGAACAAGGATGCAGATACAGAGAATGGACTGGAGAACTCGAGGTATGGGAGGGGGCGGGGGGTGAAGGGGAAACTGAGACGAAGCGAGAGAGTAACACAGACATATATATACTACCAACTGTAAAATAGTCAGTGGGAAGTTGTTGTATAACAAAGGGAGTCCAACTCGAGGATGGAAGATGCCTTTGAGGACTGGGGCGGGGAGGGTGGGGGAGGCTTGGGGGGGGCGTCAAGGAAGGGAGGGAGGATGGGGATATGTGTATAAAAACGGATGATTGAACCTGGTGTACCCCCCCAAAAAATAAATAAAGAAAGAAAGAAAGAAAAAAAGAATCAGAGTGGTCAGCTGTGCCCAGTGCTGCTGTTTTCAGCCAGGTGTCCGTTGGTTTAGCAATCCAATTTAGGTAGAAATACTATTTGTCCACCTTGTCATTCCCCATCTCAGGAACCTATGGTGACTTTGCCTTGTCAGCCACATCAAACTCAAATCCCTCTGCCATTTCTTCAATCTCCTCTATAGTCTATTCCTCCCCTATTTATTCCTTGGTTATTTATGATCCATGCCCATTTTCTGCCAAGCCCAGTGTTAATTGCAAGTTAAGTACAGATTCTGTCTTCTAGTGGCTCATGGTCACAAACACCCATCCTGGAGTAACATGTAGCAGGATTCAAACCTGCTATTTCAGCAAGGGTGAGGGAGAAGGGAGAGAGGGGTGGGAGGAGGTGTCTCTTCTTTGGCAGATTCACCCCCACCTCTTTGTGCTGAATCTTCCATCAAAAAACACTTCTCTCCTGGGACTTCCCTGGTGGCAAAAAAAAAAAATAAAAAAAATAAAAAAAATAAATTGATGTAGGTGAACTGCAAAGCAAATTTGCATTAACAAGCAAAGAATATATGGATAACTCATGACCCATAAATTCTACTCGTAGATATATACCTTAGATAATTTCTTGTGAATGTGCATTAGGAGATATGATCAAAGCAAGAGAATGATAAACATAAACACAAAGTAATGCTTAACTTCAGTGGAAAAGGGAGGAGATGGAACCAGGGAGGTTAAACACCATTCGTAACATTCTATGTCATTAGTTGGGTGATAGATTCACAGTATTCATTCTATAGACATCTTCCATAGCTTGCTTATCGGTTACATATATTCTTTTGAATGTATGAAATAAAAATACATTAATGAAGAAAATTTGTAAATTGATTTAAAAGTTATATATATTACATATACATACATATGTACATATATTTTTTTCAACCATATTACTCAGCTGTCCTTTCTGGGGTTTTGGCAAGTCCTAGCCTGATCCAAATAGGACAACATCCTGAGGGGCTTGGGCTCTTGCATACTCATGGAAGAAATTCAAATATCTCATTTGTTTAGGATGCACATTTGATGGGTTTTGATCCTTGTGACAAAACCACATACCTAAGAAGTTCTGAAGGAGTTATGGGATCTGTCACAGAGCCAATAATACCTACCCATTTCGTTTTCTCTTTAAAACTAGGAGGAAAATTACAAGCACTCAACTGTTTTTAAATTTAGGGTACAAAAATTATCTAAAATGCTGAACCTTATCTCTCTCTTAAAAAGTCTTTTCCTGATGTAGGCATCAGGGATCTGCATTCTGATGGAAATTTGAGAGTCATTCCACAGTAATGGAATTGGTATATTAATAGTAAAAAATGATTATTACTAGTCCTATTTTGCCCCAACCTGCTTATGCCCTAATCTTGCCATCTGTGAGAAAATGTTGGGCCTCAGTAAGCATGATTTTCAACATAAAGAGAGAGTGATTCATTCTCTACTATAAAAAATGTTTTGGAATCTCAAATGGATTTTTCATAACTAAGCTATTCTTAAGAAGGCCTCACTAGGTCTACAATAATATGCATAGATTTTGTGTATCTTTCTTTTTTTTTTTTTTTTTTTTTATTATTTTATTTTATTTTTTTGGGGGGTACACCAGGTTCAATCAACTGTTTTTATACACATATCCCCATATTCCCTCCCTTCCTTGATGCCCCCCCCTCGATTCCCCCCCACCCTCCCTGCCCAGTCCTCTAAGGCATCTTCCATCCTCGAGTTGGACTCCCTTTGTTATACAACAACTTCCCACTGACTATTTTACAGTTGGTAGTATATATATGTCTGTACTACTCTCCCGCTTCTTCTCAGTTTCCCCTTCACCCCCCGCCCCCTCCCATACCTCGAGTTCTCCAGTCCATTCCCTGTATCTGCTTCCCTGTTCTTGTCACTGAGTTCATCAGTACCATTTTTAGATTCCGTATATGTGAGTTAGCATACAATATTTGTCTTTCTCTTTCTGACTTACTTCACTCTGTATGACAGATTGTAGTTCTATCCACCTCATTACATATAGCTCCATCTCATCCCTTTTTATAGCTGAGTAATATTCCATTGTATATATATGCCACATCTTCTGTATCCATTCATTTGTTGATGGGCATTTAGGTTGCTTCCATGTCCTGGCTATTGTAAAGAGTGCTGCAATAAACATTATGGTACAAGTTTCTTTTGGGATTATGGTTTTCTTTGGGTATATGCCCAGGAGTGGGATTACTGGATCATATGGTAGTTCTATTTGTAGTTTTTTAAGGAACCTCCAAATTGTTTTCCATAGTGGCTGTACCAACTTACAGTCCCACCAACAGTGCAGGAGAGTTCCCTTTTCTCCACACCCTCTCCAACATTTGTTGTTTCCAGACTTTGTGATGATGGCCATTCTGATTGGTGTGAGGTGATACCTCATTGTGGCTTTGACTTGCATTTCTCTGATGATGAGTGATGTTGAGCATCTTTTCATGTGTTTGTTGGCCATCTGTATGTCTTCTTTGGAGAAATGTCTATTTAGGTCTTCTGCCCATTTGTGGATTGGGTTATTTGCTTTTTTGGTATGAAGCTTCATGAGCTGCTTGTATATTTTGGAGGTTAATCCTTTGTCCGTTGTTTCATAGGCAATTATTTTTTCCCATTCTGAGGGTTGCCTTTTAGTCTTGTTTATGGTTTCTTTTGCTGTGCAAAAGCTTTTAAGTTTCATGAGGTCCCATTCGTTTATTCTTGATTTTATTTCCATGATTCTAGGAGGTGGGTCAAAAAGGATGTTGCTTTGATGTATGTCAAAGAGTGTTCTGCCTATGTTTTCCTCTAGGAGTTTGATAGTGTCTGGCCTTATATGTAGGTCTTTAATCCATTTGGAGTTTATTTTTGTGTATGGTGTTAGGAAGTGTTCTAATTTCATTCTTTTACATGTTGCTGTCCAATTTTCCCAGCACCACTTATTGAAGAGGCTGTCTTTTTTCCATTGTATATTCTTGCCTCCTTTGTCAAAGATAAGGTGCCCATATGTGTTTGGGCTTACTTCTGAGTTCTCTATTCTGTTCCATTGATCTTCCTTTCTATTTTTGTGCCAGTACCATACTGTCTTGATCACTATGGCCTTGTAGTATAGTTTGAAGTCAGGAAGCCTGATTCCACCTACTCCATTTTTCCTTCTCAAGATTGCTTTGGCTATTCGGGGTCTTTTGCATTTCCATACAAATCGTAAGATTTCTTGCTCTAGTTCTGTGAAAAATGCCATTGGTAATCTGATCGGGATTGCATTGAATCTGTAAATTGCTTTGGGTAGTACAGTCATTTTCACGATGTTGATTCTTCCAATCCAGGAACATGGTATATCCCTCCATCTGTTTATGTCATCTTTGATTTCTTTCATCAATGTCTTAAAGTTTTCTGCATACAGATCTTTTGCCTCCTTAGGCAGGTTTATTCCTAGGTATTTTATTCTTTTGGTTGCAATGGTGAATGGGAGAGTTTCCTTAATTTCTCTTTCTGCTCTTCCGTTGTTAGTGTATAGGAATGCAAGGGATTTCTGTGCATTAATTTTGTATCCTGCTACTTTACTAAACTCATCAATGAGTGCTAGCAGTTTTCTGGTAGAGTCTTTAGGGTTTTCTATATATAGTATCATGTCATCTGCAAAGAGTGATAATTTTACTTCTTCTTTTCCAATTTGGATTCCTTTAATTTCTTTTTCTTCTCTGATTGCTGTGGCTAACACTTCCAAAACTATGTTGAATAACAGTGGTGAGAGTGGACACCCTTGTCTTGTTCCTGTTCTTAGAGGGAATTCTTCCAGTTTTTCTCCATTGAGAACAATGTTGGCTTTTGGTTTTGCATATATGGCTTTTATGATGTTGAGGTAATTTCCTTCTATGCCCATTTTCTGGAGAGCTTTTATCATAAATGGATGTTGAACTTTGTCAAAAGCTTTTTCTGCATCTATTGAAATGATCATATGGTTTTTATCCTTCAATTTGTTGATATGATGTATCACGTTGATTGATTTGCATATATTGAAGAATCCTTGCATCCCAGGGATAAACCCCACTTGATCGTGGTGTATGATTTTTTTAATGTGCTGTTGCAGTCTGTTAGCTAGTATTTTGTTGAGGATTTTTGCATCTATATTCATCAGTGATATTAGTCTGTAGTTTTCTTTTTTTGTGACATCTTTGCCTGGTTTTGGTATCAGGGTGATGGTAGCCTCATAGAATGAGTTTGGGAGTGCTCCGCCTTCTGCAATATTTTGGAAGAGTTTGAGAAGGATAGGTGTTAACTCTTCTCGAAATGTTTGATAGAATTCGCCTGTGAATCCATCTGGTCCTGGGCTTTTGTGTGTTGGGAGATTTTTAATCACTGCCTCAATTTCCGTACTTGTGATTGGTCTGTTCATGGTTTCTATTTCTTCCTGGTTCAGTCTTGGAAGATTGTATTTTTCTAAGAATGTATCCATTTCTTCCAGGTTATCCAATTGATTGACGTATAGTTGCTTGTAGTAGTCTCTCATGATGTTTTGTATTTCTGAGGTGTCCGTTGTGACTTCTCCTTTTTCATTTCTAATTCTGTTGATTTGCATCTTCTCCCTTTTTTTCTTGATGAGTCTGGCTAATGGTTTATCAATTTTGTTAATCTTCTCAAAGAACCAGCTTTTAGTTTTATTTATTTTTCTTATGGTTTCTTTCCTTTCTTTTTCATTTATTTCTGCTCTGATCTTTACGATTTCTTTCCTTCTGCTCAATTTGGGGTTTCTTTGTTCTTCTTTCTCTAGTTGTTTGAGGTGTAAGGTTAGGTTGTTTATTCGATCATTTTCTTGTTTCTTAAGGTAGGACTGTATTGCTATAAACTTCCCTCTTAGAACTGCTTTTGCTGCGTCCCATAGGTTTTGGGTTGTTGTGTTTTCATTGTCATTTGTTTCTAGATACTTTTTGATTTCCTCTTTGATTTCTGTAGTGATTCCTTGGTTGTTTAATAGTGAATTGTTTAGCCTCCATGTGTTTGTATTTTTTGCAGTTTTTTTCCTGTAATTGATATCTAGTCTCATGGCGTTGTGGTCTGAGAAGATGCTTGATATGATTTCAATTTTCTTGAATTTGCTGAGGTTTGATTTGTGACCCAAGATGTGATCTATCCTGGAAAATGTTCCGTGTGCACTTGAGAAGAAAGTGTAGTCTGTCGTTTTTGGATGGAATGTCCTATAAATATCAATTAAGTCGAGATGGTCTAATGTGTCATTTAAAGCTTGTGTGTCTTTATTTATTTTCTGTTTGGATGATCTGTCCATTGATGTAAGTGGGGTGTTCAAGTCTCCCACTATAATTGTGTTACTGTCGATGTCCCCTTTTATAGCTGTTAGCATTTGCCTTATGTATTGAGGTGCTCCTATATTGGGGGCATAGATATTTACCATTGTGATATGTTCTTCTTGGATGGATCCCTTGATCATTATGTAGTGCCCTTCCTTGTCTCTTTTAATAGTCTTTACTTTCAAGTCTAATTTGTCTGATATGAGTATTGCTACTCCAGCTTTCTTTTGACTTCCATTTGCATGGAATATCTTTTTCCATCCCTTCACTTTCAGTCTATATGTATCCCTTGGTCTGAAGTGGGTTTCTTGTAGGCAGCATATAGAAGGGTCTTGTTTTTGTATCCATTCAGCCAGTCTGTGTCTTTTGGTTGGAGCATTTAATCCATTTACATTTAAAGTGATTATTGACATGTGTGTTCCAATTACCATTTTATGAATTGTTTTGGGTTTGTATTTGTAGGTGTTTTCCTTTTCTTGTGTTTCCTACTTAGAGAAGTTCCTTTAGCACTTGTTGTAAGGCTGGTTTGGTGGTGCTGAATTCTCTTAACTTTTGCTTGTCTGGAAAGCTTTTGATTTCTCCCTCAAATCTGAATGAGATTCTTGCTGGGTAAAGTATTCTTGGCTGTAGGTTTCTCTCTTTCAGGACTTTCAGTATATCCTGCCATTCCCTTCTGGCCTGCAGAGTTTCTGTAGAAAGGTCAGCTGTTATCCTGATGGGTTTTCCCTTAGATGTTGTTTGTTGCTTTTCTCTTGCTGCTTTTAATATTTTTTCTTTGTGTTGAATTGTCGTTAGTTTGATTAATATGTGTCTTGGTGTATTTCTCCTTGGGTTTATTCTGTATGGGACTCTCTGTGCTTCTTGGACTTGGTGAATTATTTCCTTTCCCATGTTGGGGAAGTTTTCCACTAGAACCTCTTCAAATATTTTCACAGACCCTTTCTTGTTTTCTTCTTCTTCTGGGATGCCTATAATTCGAATGTTGGTACGTTTAAGGTTATCACTGAGGTCTCTGAGGCTGTCTTCTAGTCTTTTTATTTTTTTATCTTTTTCCTGCTCTGTGGCGTTTATTTCTTCCATTCTATCTTCCAACTCACTTATTCGTTCTTCTGCCTCAGTCATTCTGCTGGTTAGAGCATCTAGAGTATTTTTAATTTCAGTTATTTTGTTATCCATTGCTGTTTGTTTTTCTGAGTTCTTATGAACTGTTTCTTGTACTTTCTCTAATTTGTTATCGAGATTTTGTATCATTTTTACTATCATTACTCTAAATTCTTTTTCAGGCATTTTTCCTATTTCCTCCTCATTTATTTGGTCTTGTGGGTTTTTTTCCTGCTCCTTTGCCTGCATGGTGCTTCTTTGTTTCCTCATGGTTGTCCAAGCTTTTGGGGTTGCTTGTCCTGGTGATAGAGGTGTTTATAGAAGACTGTCCAAGACTCAGACTAATGTCCAAGTATTGGATTAGACGAATATTCAGTCTAGGAAACACATACATGTATAAGACACACAATTATTAAATCCGTTAGGACATAAGGCTCTAGAAAGACCTGACAGAACCCCAGTGTGCTATCAGATATTCAGAGAGAAACCCAGCAGAAATTGACAACTGAAACAGAACAAATCAGAGACAAAAGCAAAAGCAAACAAACAACAAATAACACCCTACACATACAAACATCAATCCAGGGAGATTTTGTAAGCTAGGATCAAATATAGAAATGAGCTGGAGTACCACCAGAGAGAATGGAGATTCTCAGAATGTAATTAGACAACTGTACTAAGAACTAAGATAAAGACAAAAGCCTAATATTAATACCAAGGCAGTGCATCATCTGGAGAATAGAGCAAGGAGTCTGAGCAGACCGATAGTGTTGCTTATAAGTATGTTAAGATAAAATACACTTAAAATGGCTGGAAGAAAGGGGAACAGAAGAGCGTAATGTGGTTGGAAATATGCAAAGAAAAAGAAAGGAATAGAAGTGTATAAAAGAAAGGGATGAAAGGAAAGTATGAAAGATATTTTGTCCGTACTACCAAAAACTTAGCTAGATATAGAAGTATTTTAAAAGGCAAAAAAAAAAAAAAAAAAAAAAAAAAAAAAGAGTAAAAAATATCCTTATAAAATTATGTTGTAAAACTTGTAGATCCCTTAGGGCTAAGATCGTATTTAATAAATCAAAAAAGAAAAAAAAAAAAAAGAGAAAGGAAAGAAGAAAAAAAAAAAAAAATCCAGAACTGATCCCCGGATGGACCAGTTCAATAGGTATTGATACTACTATTTCTGTTTCCTTAGCGTCTCAGCTGTAAGTGTCCTTTTCCTTGCCTTGGGTTTTTTTTTTTGCGTTATTCTGTGACCAGCAGAGGTTCCTTTATTGTTCGTCTGTAAGCCTCGGTGTGTGGGGAGGGAGAGGGTGCAATAGTGGCTCCTTCTCCTGGGAGGGAGTGAGCAGTGGCGCACTGTTGCTTCAGTCAGGCTTGGAGGTGCCTGTTGCAGAGGGCGCTGGTGGCTCAGGCGTACACAGAAAGTCTTAGAGTTGGGCCTCTTTCGGGGTTTTTTCTTTTTGATGCTGGTTTTTTTTTTTTTTTTTTTTTCTCTCGGCAGCCTCCCTGCTGCTGGCGTTGCAAGGAGTTTTAATCTAGCCCCGCCCGAGCGCCTGAGGGTGCTTGTTATCCCTGAGCGCCTTATGTGGCCCCGCAGGGCGTCTCTCCGCTGCCTGTTGCAGAGGCGCAGAAAGAGAGAGAGAGAGGCTATGCGCGCGGCTCCTCCCCCCCGCCCGGGAGCCTGCAGCCTCCAGCCGCCATCATGGCCGGGCAGCTCTCAGGGATCGGCACTCCTCTCCGCGGACCTCCTCCCTCCTGTCCTCTCGGTCCGTCACCCTACCGGCAACAATGTTTCTCCCCCTGAACCAGCTCTCCGGTTCCCACGCTCCCGCTCCTGGACCCTCCGTTCAGCCGCGGATCGATGTCTCGGTCCGGGAACGCTGAGCTGCGCTGCGGACCCTCCGTATGTTTCTCACTCCCTCCCGTCTGCCACAGCTCCGCCGCTTCACCCTCTTTGAGCCCTCGTAGATGCCTCCCTACCGGCTATGTCAGGTTCTCCGCAGCCCTTTCCGGTGTCCGAGGCCGTCTGCTGGTGTTCAGCTGGTTCTCTGTGGGAATGACTGTGTCCTTCCGTGCATTCCCAATGCATCTGTGGAGAGGGATGCACTCCACGTCTCTCTACTTCGCCGCCATCTTTTTTTCCTCTGTATCTTTCTTTAATAAAGAAAGGTTATTACACATTTTAGTACTGAGAGAATTGTGAATCTATTTATCTGGAGCAGACATCTTTTATTTGTTAGAACTATAAATCATAAGGTTTGTTCTAATTGCCATCTTCCAATAATTGTACAGTCTTAAGTAGAAAAAAAGGAACATTGATTTTGATTTGTGAGTAAAGCTTTCAGTGACAGCAATTGATCTTATTTGCTTTTAAAACTGCACATTTGGTATGACAATTATCCAAGATTAATGAATATGGAACACCACAATGCTGTTTTCTAATCATAATTACAGCATGATATTTGGTTAATATCAGTTTCAGAAGAGATCCTCAGAATCTTTTAGCAAATGCTGTCATAATAGTCATGAAATGTGGTGGTTTAACACAACTTAAAAATATTTGTAGAAATTATTGGTAAAATTTAGTTTTTATCATTTTTCTTATGGCTGTACCTATCACCCTATACTCTATATTGTGCACGCTGTCCATATTGGTGACTTTTCCTGTTATCTAAGGATTAAAGTAATTATCCAGACATCTTAAACTTATTCTTTATATTACAACCTTAACAACTTGGAAAATAGCCACACCTGAGACTATTTCTGATACAACTAATATCTGTCCATAAACATCAGAGATTCATCCTAAAATAGTTCCTCTTCCAAATTTAATGGAATCCACATTCATTTTTTTGTCCTAAAAAATAGGAGAAACCACAGAATATGCCATTACTCCTATTTCAATGCTAATCAGAAAGTGCCAGCAAACCAATTGGATAGAAATGATCACACACGTTATTTATCTTGGTAAGGCAAGCTTCTTCTTTTTTTTTTTTTTTCCAGAAAATGGCTTTTAAATCTTACCTACACTGAGCAGCTAGACATGACCCAGAATTGCAATCACTCCCAATGCAGAGAAGTAATTGAACAGGGTCAAGTTTGGAGCCCTGTTTTTAAAATTTATGAGAATCTTGACTCCAGCCTTAAACATTGTCAGTGAATCAGATTCTGTCACAACTTAAATCTCAAGAGTCTCTATAGAGAAATATTTGGCGAGTTTTTATGGTTCTAATCATGATTTAATTTATGGACTAAGACACAATTCTTTATTAAAGTTTAAGGGAAACTGTTCCACTATTCATTTTCAATATTGCAATGAAAAAAATCTAGACCAAAGATCTAATCTGGGCCTGTTTGGAAAAATCTGAAGAAAAAAAGTAATCAACTTGCTAGTGTCTACCCATAGCACGTTGTTGACCTAAAACAAGTAGACTGCCAGATATTTCTCCAGCAAATGTGCATTTATTCAGGTTCAGTGGAGAATTGCAATTTAGGGTCTGCAACTGTGGTGAGCTGTGTGCAAGTTCCCACATGGCAAGGGAAGGAGAACACTTTTATAAAAAGGAAAAGGAAGTTGGGAGGGCTGTAGCTAACAGAGTCCATAGCTTTTCATTGGCTGAGTCTTTGCCTGGAGAGGAGTCTTTCTTCTTTCTGTTGGGCTCTGCTATCATCTCAGGGCATGAGAGCTCTCCCTTATAGTTCCCTAACTCTGAAGTTTCTGTTTATTAATTTTTTACAGTGTCTGGTAATATTACTTTAGTCTTCTCTTTTGTATACACACACACACACACAAACACACACAAGATTCTAATAAGTGCTTTAGTTTCCCTTTTGCCCATCAGAAAAATAATTATATAGTAAAAAAAAAAAGTTTCACCCACTTGTGCCTAATTCCACTTGTATGTAATGAAATAAGTTATTTTCCAGATTATACTTTTTATTGGTGACCTTGTTTCCCTTTTACACTTGGAGAAATGAAATTATCATGCTTTCAGCCATAAAAAACACCATGAAACCAATAAAAAGAAAATTCTTAATTTTTTACTTATGAATATTTCTACATGGCATGATAAGTAGAGATTTTAATTTATGAAATATAAACAGCTAGTTATGGCACACTTTCTCAGTGGTATGTTGTTATTCAAATTAAAATATTGGCAGAAGCAAAAGATAAAACTATTAAGATAAAACCATATAATACCTGTATATGAATGTGAACAAAGTCCAGAAAAGAACATGAAAAATGTAAGCAATTAATTTTTAAGTTTTAATTGTGTCACATTTATTGATTTTTAATCTGGCTTTCTTTGTCACTCAAATTCTAAAATTTTTCTGAATAATGAACTGGTAAAATTATTACTTGACTAATTTGAACTCTGTAATTTTATGTTTTCTTTAAATATCCATTAGCTTACCAAGTTTTCAAATTTCAAGTTACTATAATGCTTAATGAAATAATGTTTGATTTAAGAACAGTGTTTGAGGAACATAGGCTTAAGTAAGTCAGGAGAAGTAGCTCTTTTACCATAAAAATGAAATTGCTTGCTAGACATAGTCCATTATTTATGGCAAGAAATGTTATAAGAAAATGCCCATGTTTTGCTGTTTTACTTTCCTTTTTGAGAAATGTCTATAAAGTCTCATTAGATAGATAATATGGCAATCATGAACTATTGATTCACTGGTAGAAGTTGAGACTGAAGGTTGTGGTCATTAAAAAGAAAAATATAGCTGAAATAAACATCTGAGTAATATGAACTAAAAATGTTTGAATATTATAAATCATGTTTTTATCAGTAACTAAGTACATTATTTAAAGTTCTTAGTTGAATACAAATCTGAATATGTAATATTATGAATAGAAAGGGTTGGATTTTAATTCCACAGATAAAAAATTCTTAGAACTCTCCATTTAAAAATTTCCCAAGAAACTCAAGATTAAATTTCTTAGATTCCTATTTCCAGCTATAAAAAATCTGGAGCTGAAAAGTTCAAGTACTAATTAATAAAAAGTTTGTTATGTGGTTGAATTGCCCTTCCAAAATATTTTGATTCATATAGAAGTTTTCAGAAATATCTTACAGTAGCCTATTTTTCACATTAAAGAAGAACAAAATTTTTGTTTGATCCATTGGGATTAGCAATGGTGTAATGATAACAAAGGAAATAAGAGAATAAAGGAAAGTAACATTGTTTTAAAAATGAAAAAAATAAAATTAAGTAACTGCATTGGAGTGAATATAAGTGCTAAAGTTCTCCCTATTGTAGAGGTTCTAAAATATGATCTAATCTTTTTCATAATAACCATTCTGTCTCTTTCCAGCACAATCATATATATTTTGTAAATAAACTAAAGATCATTTAAATGGTGACCAAAATCTTCCAATACATGCAAAAGAACATATATTGGGAAAAAGAGTTTACAAGGCCTTAGAATGTAAAATGAGACCAACAGATTATAGAGTCACTTATGAGCAATAAAATTCTATGATTATTCCCATTTTAAAGTAATTTTTTTAATGAACAGAACTTTGTGATCATTTAATTTGAACTCTCTATCTTAAGCTGGGTTTAGTAGAAACAGCACCTTCACTGGAGATTCTTGTTCAAATGATTTAATGAGAAATTGCTCTCGGGTGACACATGTATGGGAGTGAGGGATGAAGGACAGGTCAGAGAAAGAACATCAGCAAAGGGATGGGTCCAGCTATACTCAAGTCAGTATCACCTGGCATAATGCCTGGCATGTAGAAGATTCTCAACAAATGCCTGCAAATAAATAGCATTTCATAATTGACCACTTTGAATTAAGAGGACTGGCAGTATTGGCTGTGAGTTGCCTCTAGGATAGGGTTTAACTTCAGAGATATATCCAGGTGAAGAAAATGGTCCTATTAAGCCATAGCTGGGTTTGGGTCCACCAGGCCTATAAAGTGGGTCTGGGCAGAGCACCAAAAGTTTCCAACAAATCTAGCAATTTATTGTTGAAGTTGTTGAGATGTATTTTCCATGTCCTTGCAGAATCAGAGTTAGAACTAAACTATCTTCTAGAACATCACATGGTTGCCCTAGTGGAGGGATTCCATCAGGGCCAGGATGAGTCACTATATTATATAAAATACACTAGCCCTTGTAACAAAGAGATCCTCCCCAAATTCAGCTTTTTAAACAAAATATAAAATTATTTCTCAAGTGTAAGGGTTCTAAGATGGTGTATAACTTTGCCCCAGGGACCCAGATTCTTTCCAACCTACTCCTCAGCCATCGCTTATAGTATTGTCCTCAGGTGCATCTTTAAAACTGAAATATGGAGTTTCCATGCTCAGATCTGAGGGAAGGGGAAAGAGATCAGAGAGAATGTTTATCTGTTCTCTTAGAGTCCTGGCACATATCACCTCTACTCAATTCATTTGAGAAAACTTAGTCATATATCCATACCTAGCTGCAAGAGAGTTTGGGGAATATAGTCTAGCCATATTCGTGGCCATTATTATATTACAATGGATAGTGGATTTTGGACAGCTAGCCTGTTTATTGATCTATGAAGAATACTACCTTCATCCATTCTGCCAGCTATAATAAGAATATTATGTGCTGAGTGGCTTATAAACAACTTATTTCTCACCATTCTGGAGGCTGGCAAGTCCCAAATCAAGGCAGCAGCAGATTCAGTGTCTGGTGAGAACCTGTCATCTGGTTCATAGACATCTGTCCTTTGGCTGTGTGTTGTCACAGGGCAGAAAGAAGGTAGCTCCTGCTCTTTTTATAAGAGTATTATTATCATTCATCAGGGCTCTGCTCTTGTGACCTAATCACCTCCCAAAGGCCCCCAGCTCCTACTACCATCACATTGGGGTTAGTTTACAACATATTAATTTGGGAGGGGATATAAACATTGAGTCATAGCAAATATTAAAACATTTCTGACTGAAAATCAAAGTGACCATTAAGACAGTTCTCAACATGTGCCTCTGTATAAAAAATTGAGAAAGAAAAGCAGTCCATTTTGATAGGAGAGAGCATCCATGAGTGAAATTTACAAAGTTTCTTCACCGGTAGTTATTATTACTTGTTGAGATTGGGAAAACCTGAGTGTACAAAACTCTCCATGCAACTGTTAATCGGACCTGCAAATAGACCAGCCTGCCGGGAAGTACCAGAGGTTACTTCTAGCAATTAGCTAAAATTCTAAAAGCAAATGATTTATTTTAACAGAGAACAAGTGATTTGTTTTAGTATAAATTTAAAATCCTTTAATATACCTTCTAAGAAATTGGCTCATACAATTGCAAAATTAAATGGAGAGGACAAGAAAGAAGAATGCAAAAGCTTTTGCCAACTTGCATTAAGAGAATTTTTGAACCAAACTTTGTAACAATAATTATATTAACTACTCTCCATAATCACTGTGAGTTATTAGTGCCATGCAGTTATGAGTGTGGATTAAATGTAACATAACAATTTCAGAAAAGTTAAACTAGTATGTCCAATGTGCATACTAAGTTGAAGCATAAGAAATTGCTAACATTCAACTGTTTTTAATGAACCAAAATAGTAATTTCATGTGGTTCAACCTAACAGTCCTTAATTAACACACTTTAAAAGGTACATGAAATTTTTAAAAAAGAAAGGCTTATTTTTATTAAATGAATGTAGAATAAGTGTTTTGAGTAATATCTCATTAATATCACCTGATAAATCCATATTTATCTGATTTTTCCTGATTCTAACCTTACTCTTATAGGGCTATTTAATATCTAGATATACATACTACATGTATGTATAGTACTTTCCTAGCTGTATGGTGCTTTTACTATCACATTTGCTCCATAGAACATTCTTGTGAAGCAGTTAAAGCAGTTACTAAATTCCCTATTTTATAAAGAGATAGAACTCCATCCTTTAAAAGTAAGGTCCTAGAATCACATTTTCTGAGACATCTTTCTTTAGACTTGTGTGATGTACGTGCCCCTCCACCATGTTTCTGTAGTACCCATGTATATTTCAATTAGAGCACTTACTATGGGCACCTCAAATGCTTGGCTGATTGGCTAATAAACTCCTTCCTACACCCCTTCCTAAAATGACTGTGTCTCCAGCACACAGCACAATGCCTGACACATAGAAGATACTCAATAAATGTTTGCAAATGAAGAATTTTTTTTTACTAATGATGAGACAATTCCCCCACCAATGCAACATACACACTGCATTGGGAGTAAGCTGATTTATTTAAGATGGAGATGGGATGATTTAGATATGGATTTCATCACAGAAATGTAGACAATGTCAATTTGCACAGGAGATATTACTCTTTTTAAGTATGTTGTGGCTACGTGACCTCTGAGAAACTTCCTTTCACCATCTGCTGTCTTCTCTCTGCCTCTTTTCTTCTCCTCTTATTATAAGCACTTTCTACATTTCAGATGGAAAATCAAATTCCTCTCTTTTCCTCATATATTTCTCTCTCTCCCTTTCATTTTGTCCCTTCACATATCCATACTCTTGGGCATGACTTTCTACTCAAGGAATTTATGGTAGAATTTTTCCAATCAGAGTTTCCTCATTAGTAGTTCCCTCATAGATGGTTCTCATATCAGTTTTTTGTTTTTTTGTGTGTGGTTTTTTTTTTTACACTTTTTTTCAGATCTTTATTGGAGTATAATTGCTTTACAATGTTGTGTTAGTTTCTGCTGTACAACATAGTGAATTAACTATACGTATACACATATCCCCATATCTCCTCCCTCTTGTGCCTCACTCCTACCCTCCCTATCCCACCCCTCTAGGTTGTCACCAAATATTGAGTTAATCTCCCTGTGCTATGCAGCAGCTTCCCACTATCCATCCATTTTACATTAGGTAGTATTTGTATGTCAATGCTACTCTCTCACTTCGTCTCAGCTTCCCCTTCCCCCACTGTGTCCTCAAGTCCATTCTCTAAGTCTGTGTCTTTATTCTTGCCCTGCCACTTGGTTCATCAGTGCCGTTTTTTAGATTCCATATATATGCGTTTGCAAACGGTATTTGTTTTTCTCTTTCTGACTTACTTCAGTCTATATGACAGACTTTAGGTCCATCGACCTCACTACAAATAACTCAATTTCATTCCATTTTATCGCTGAGTAATATTCCATTGTATACATGTGCCACATCTTCTTTACCCATTCATCTGTCAATGTGACATTTAGGTTGCTTCCATGTCCTGACTATTGTAAATAGTGCTGCAATAAACATTCTGTCACATATATCTTTTTGAATTATGATTTTCTCAGGGTATATGCCCAGGAGTGGGATTGCTGGGTCATATGGTAGTTCTATTTTTAGTTTTTTAAGGAACCTCCAAACTGTTTTCCATAATGGCTGTGTCAATTTACAGTCCCACCAACAGTGCAGGAGAGTTCCCTTTTCTCCACACCCTCTCTAGCATTTATTGTTTCTAGATTTTTTGATGACAGCCATTCTGACTGGTGTGAGGTGATACCTCATTGTGGTTTTGATTTGCATTTCTCTAATGATTAGTGATGTTGAGCATCTTTTCATATGTTTGCTGGCCATCAGTATGTCTTCTTTGGAGAAATGTCTATTTAGGTCTTCCACCCATTTTGAATTGGGTTGTTTGTTTTTTAGATATTGAGCTGCATGAGCTGCTTGTATTTTTTGGAGATTAATCCTTTGTCAGTTGATTCGTTAGCAAATATTTTCTTCCATTCTGAGGGTTGTCTTTTTGTCTTGTTTATGGTTTCCTTTGCTGTGCAAAAGCTTTTAAGTTTTATTAGGTCCCATTTGTTTATTTTTGTTTTTATTTCCATTACTCTAGGAGGTGGGTCAAAAAAAGGATCTTGCTTTGATTTATGCCACAGAATGTTCTGCCTATGTTTTCCTCTAAGAGTTTTACAGTTTCTGACCTTACATTTGGGTCTTTAACCCATTTTGAGTTTATTTTTGTGTATGGCATTAGGAAGTGTTCTAGTTTCATTCTTTTACATGTAGCTATCCAGTTTTCCCAGCACCACTTGTTGAAGAGGCTGTCTTTTCTCCATTGCCTCCTTTGTCAAAGACAAGGTGATTATATGGGCATGGGTTTATCTCTGGCCTTCCTATCCTGTTTCATTGATCTATATTTATGTGTTTGTGCCCATAAAATACTATGTTGATTACTGTAGCTTTGTAGGATAGTCTGAAGTTAGGGAATCTGATTCGGATCAGTTTTTGAAACAATGTTTCTTATTTATATAAATCTAAGCCACCACATTAGAGGAGAAGTGAAGAATCCCAACACACTACTATACTCCACCTTGCAAAAGGAGAACTAGATTCTAGGACAAAGAGCTGCAGAATGTCAATGACTAGAGCTAAGAAAATGCATAATATTAGCAAATTAGAAAGTGTACCATCTTGAGGGCTAAAGGAAAAAAATATATGTAGGCAAAGCAGTTTGAAATCTCTGCTGGATTTAGACCGTTAACTCTTCAGCTGCTAATCTCAATTCTAATTGATTATCCCTCTTTTAAGCTCCTTGAATAAAATTAATAACTGAATTATGCTACTTGCCCTAAGACAAGCAGCTTTTAAGGGAGAGTCAGTCCTAAAACCCAAGCGTTCTGACTTCAGGGTCAGGGTACTCATTGCTCACTACATTACATACCATAACTGTACTTATTTGGGAGAATTTAAGGAGAATAAAGAATTCAGTTTATGCATATTAAGCATGGCATATGTAAAATTGCATTTCCATCACATATTAAATTTCTTCCCATTCATTCTTCACCTTATGTGTGCTGTGGTATTTAGCCTTTCTCAAATTGTTTGAACTCAAGGGTTATGATTTTTTTGGTGTCCATGGAAACACTGACAATATATTTGAGCATTGATGATTTTCTTTGTTATCCATGTTAGCTCAACAAAATGTACAGTCTCAGATAAATTGAAAATACAGTCTGCTGAAGCAAGTGTTTTAAAATGAAGAATATTTTTACTTTCATTTACCTTAGTTTTGTACTAATGCTGATTTTCAAGTTAAGTGTTATGTTCTAAGAAGTCACATCACTTTAGCCTCACATACTAAAAACTAATATTTTTTTCTGTTTCCTTGTTTAGTATTGCAATCACTTTCTAGGTAAAACATTTTAAATAGTAAATGCATTCACTGTATAAACATTCCATTTATTTTAATTGGTAAAATGATACATTTTTAACAGGTTTACTTAGCAACCAATTCTTACTGTTTTGGCAGGTTTGGGTTTGAGGTCTAGTGGCATATGCTTACCATATCTCAGCTTACAATTTTCAAGGGCAGCTTGAGGTCAATTTGCATTTTTGTCAAAACCACTGTAGTGCTAAAGACAGCCATGGCTGAACCAGTGATGATTGCCATGCCACCTTTCTTGAACCTCTAGACTTTGATAAGCACAATCTGTCAACACATATATAAGCAGAAAAGCTGTAACCCTGAGCTTTACTATTTATTTTGTGCACTAGGCTGACAAAATTGAACCATGAAAGCAGTGCAAGATTTTTTCAGTGTTGGTTGTTCTAAAAATGAATTCCAAAGCCTTTCAATGTGTAATTTAACATTTATATTTCATACTTTCAAATAAGTTACACAATCTCATTATTAAAGACAAGAGTTTGTGAAACTAAATTAATTCTCATCTTTTCCGTTAGGGAACAAGATATAATATCCATTCAAGGCAATGGAATCTCTAGGCAAAATGATTAAAAGGCAATTCTCATGTTTTCTGTGACTGAATACTTTTTTAAAAAGTTTAAAAAATCAATCCTGCTTTATCTCAGGTCAGAGCTCTTTGATAAATCAAAACAAACAAATCAGAATTTGTCATACGTCTTCGTTTTAAACTCCATGGTCAAAGTTCGCTAGATACTTCAAATTTCCCACAGAAAGTCAATTTTCCCAGCATATGTTTGGGGATGTCAAGCAAATTTGGGAAAAGAAAAGTATTGCTATGGAAAGCTAAGCTAAACTTAAATCCGAAAGTTCAGCTCTTTCTCTGCATAAAGAATCACAACAAGAAAGCAATTCTCTAGCAAGAACAGCTCAGCTCCCATGCCATTTTTGATGTTTTTCAGTTTGATGTCCTTGAACAGAGCCAGCTAGGGAAAAAAAAAATAGACTGAAGGAAGAAAATGAAGGTTTCCTTCTTTAAAGATGAAAAAAAAAGCAATATGTGAAGTTATACTCTAATTTTATGTTAAAGGTAGAAAACTAACTTGTTATATAGTGTAAATTTAGAAGTTTATAAGTTTCAATTTCCTGTAGCTTTGAGCATTATATCAGTCCTGCAATTGGTTCTATTTAATGTGCTATTTGAAAAAAGCATACAAATTATGTTTCTTCAATTCCCTAAACACAATTGTAGTTGCAATGCAAATATAGGAGGTCAGTGATTCCAGTGCTGAGACTCCTAGATTTCACTGCAGGAGTTTTTATTTAAAATAAGACCATAAAATGAAATGTGGTATTTCATGTGGGCTGTTGCGAGACAACAAACTTACACCTTTGGGTTGATACTTATGTACAATCCATCCAAATTCCATTGCACTGAGTAAAGATGATCATTTTAAAAAATGTAGCTCTCTGTATAAGAGAATCAGTGGTGAGAATTTTTTAAATAGCATCTATTGCACATGTAAAATGACCATAAATATAAGAATGTTGCTTGCAGAGGACATGGATAGACATAGAGATTGTCATACTGATTGAAGTAAGTCAGAGAAAGACAAATAACATATGATATCACTTATATGTGAAATCCAAAAAAGTGGTATAAATGAACTTATTTACAAAACAGAAATAGAGTCACAGATGTAGAAAATAAGCTTATGGTTACCAAGCGGGAAAGGGGGGAAGGGATAAATGGGTGATTGGGATTGACATATACACACTGCTATATATAAAATACATAACTAATAAGAACCTACTGTATAGCCCAGGGAACTCTACTCAATACTCTGTAATGACCTGCATGGGAAAAGAATCTAAAAAAGAGTGGATATATGTGTATGTATAATTGATTCACTTTGCTGTACAGCAGAAACTAACACAACATTGTAAATCACACATACTCCATAAAAATTAATTAAAAAAGGAATGTACCTCTCCATATATAAGAGAATCAGTGGTGAGAATTTGTTTAAATAACATCTATTGCACATGTAAAATGACCATAAATATAA
The DNA here is from genome assembly GCF_030028045.1 of Hippopotamus amphibius kiboko. Taxonomy (NCBI): domain Eukaryota; kingdom Metazoa; phylum Chordata; class Mammalia; order Artiodactyla; family Hippopotamidae; genus Hippopotamus; species Hippopotamus amphibius. The sequence continues at coordinate 146,827,476 of NC_080190.1, read as the reverse complement.
GAATGTCATAATTTTATGTCAAATCCAAGAATATGCAAAAAATTAATAGTCAAGGCATGAAAATAACCTTAGTTACTAATTTGTTTTTTAACTAATTTATTTCATACCATAGCTATTTTGGACAAAGGTAGGTGGATCTGAAGTTCTCAAAACAGGTATGAAAGTGGGTGTCATTAGCATTTACTGGAAGTCATGGCAATGAATGAAAATCCCAAAGGAGAAAGTGGAAATCCAGATGATTTTCAAGGATTTTATCCTTGGAAACATCAACCTTTAAAACATTTTCACAGAAAGAGAAGACCATGTCAGGGACTGAAGAGAAAGAAATGAGAAAAGTAGAATCTGAAAATAATTGTATCATTGGAATCACAGGCAAATTCTCTTTGGAGAGAATTATTTATCTGGCAAATCCTATAGAAAAGTCATATAAAATAGGGATTAGAAATTATTCACTTTTTAATAAATTATAAGATAATTTATGGCTGGTAGCTAGCCACAGCACTTTCAGTGGAATAGCAGGTAAAGAAGCTAAATTTTAAAGCTTTTGAGTAGAGAATTGGGGAGAAAAAATTGGAGAAAATGAATGAGGAAAACTGTTTAAAGAATCTTACTATAAATGGAAGTAGACAAATGGACTACCAATTAGAAAGAGGTTAATGTGATTGTTTGAATTTTTTATTTTTATTTTTTATACTGGCAGAAATTTGAACATGCCAAGGGAAATGATATTGGATTATAGGAAAATAGCTTAAGTTTGATGACATCCTAGAAAGGGCAAGATGATATAGACTCATATTTTTTTCTCTTGAAGAAGAAAAGCAACAGATCTTTCACTGAGATGTAAAAGGTAGAGGCAAAGCAGAGTACAGATCAAAGAGCAGGCATGAGGGTAATTTGAGTTAGGACAAACCGATGATGCCTAACCTCTACTGCCCAGCATCCCAGACACTTAGACACATGCCTTCTTCCTGCTGCTTTTTATTCTCATTTTTAGCATTTCATTTGCACTTTGTCATACTTTACCTGCTTCAGTTCTATTCAGGTTCACCTTACTATGATGACATTTGCTCTTTATCACTTAAAAGATCTTTTCACAAGATCAGCAAGACATTCACAGAACATTTACAACCTACACGCTAAATGTTATGAAATACCCTATGGCCCTAGCTTGGAGCCCATTATTTTCTGATGGTGAATCATATCTGATTCAGGAGATAGATCCTGTTTATGAAAATAGCTACTGAATCCTTTCTGTTTTCCTTATTATTTTACCAAACTTATATATTTCAAATTTAAGAATGCAAGACAAAATAAATGAATAGATAAGAATGCAGGACAGATCTGGACCTCCTTTCAGTTTCCTACCAAGGTTTGATTTGAGGAATTATCCTTTCCTGTTTATGTTACCTGCATCAGGTGAAATCGATGAGTGAAATGAACAGGGATGTGGAGCATACATATACTGTAATATTTTGGATATATGTTTGTGATGTTCACCATGTCACACTGTTGAATTAACCTTTACAAATATATGGAATCTATTAATTTTCAGAAGATCAGAATCCACCCTCTTCTCTTTTGAAGTAAAAACTTTTTTCTTCTTTACCTTTCCCCTCTAATATCATTCTTTCTTTTGCTTTTAATTGCCTTCTTTCTTACATTATGATTTCTCTCTGCCTTACTTTCTCAATTATATATGTCATCCCATTTTCTCAGGAAGGAGCTCATCTCTCTTTCCTTCCATTCAGGAAAAAAAACAGTTTTAATTTATTACAAATATTATTAATGTTGAACTCAGACATAAAGACAAAATTAACACATGGCCAGAAGGTCACTGGAGCATTTCACACAGTACATATTTCTTGTATCTTCAACTACAATATTTTGTAGTTTTTTTTTTTCTTAACAAAATTTCTCAGATTCCCCAGACATATTTTTCTGTCGCTATCCCTGTGTGGTACTAAGAAGCTTGCCCATCTGCTTTCACAATAGTCTTTAACCTCTGCTAAACTGTTAGATGTTAATAAGCAGTACTAATTTCTAATTCCTCAGAAATTATATAGAAAGACTACTGTAATTTTAGAAAGAAATAACAGAAAGACTATATAGCCTCTATTTCAAGTCATTTAATATGTTTTCAAATATATATCTTGGAACAGTCAACTCAAGATATATACCATAGACTTTGTTGGTAGTATTGAAAGTACTAAATTACAAGCATCATGCATGTAAAGTGCTAAAATACTCTTAGTTGATTCATTTATGATCTTAGGATATGTAAAACAGGAGAAAAATATTTGTCCAAATGTGTACATATTTTGTAGAATTAGTCTTGATCAAGTATTTTATTAAGCCCCAAAGTTAGCACTTGGGACACTAAACTTGAAGATTTCCTTTATATTGGAAAGATCAAAACTCAAAAAATGGTTCTTTCTATCAGGTACCAATAATCCCTCCACAATAGCTTGATAAGTAGCTGTGACTTCAATTTACAGAATCCCTCCTCCCCCGCTGCCACCTGCCAAGTTCCATATGCAGGTCTTTTTGTCTTATTATTCAGAGCTCTTATTAGATACGCATGGTAATAGAACAGGTTTGTTTAGCTATGACAATTTCTTGAAAATCTGAAAAGAAAATATGACACTTACGAAGTATTCTTTTAAAATTTGTTCTTTTTCCTCTTTTAATCCCCTGCCATTTCCACATGAGGATTTAGTTGTGTGACTTGAAATGTGAAAGTAAACAATTTAATATTCTGAGAGAAGCCTTATGGGATCTATGCTGCACAACATTTGGAATTCATCTTAATCTGGAATACAAGGATGTGGAAATATAATTTTTAAGAAATAAATTAAAATAACAGGAAAATCCAGAAATTAGTGTCTGTCAAAGTAAAGGAAAATTAATATCTATTAAATGCAAATTTCTTAGAACTGAATAGACTTTATGGTTTCAAAATACTTTCACATTCATCACAGTGCTCTGAGATGATCAGGACAATATATTTTATCCCCTATGTAGGCATGATAATTTAAGTACTTTCACCAGCTACAAGTAGAAGATTTAGACAGAGTTTGACTGATTCTGACTCAGTGGCTATATCTCTTTCCATAACACCTGATTTATCAGTTGAACTGATAAAACAAGCATTCTGGTTCAAAAGGAAAGGTCAGGTCTCTACTGAATCATCCCATCACTGTCATAAGTTAGCATTTCTTAAATGCTTACTATATTTGACATTACTAGACCTGGATAAAAAGAGAGAGGGTATGTGAACACTATCTCTTCTGCAGACTAGAAACATTAACTTAACAGACATAAATATTAGAAGATTGTCTTCATTTCAACTAATAAATAAAACTACCAAAGCAAAGTAGAAATGTCTTTTAGAATAGCTTTGACAGAGACAGCCACTTCTAAAATATGTCTAGAGGTACAGACACAAGATAATTAGTCCTCCTGTACAAGGAAAATTCTCATTAATAACAAAGCATAAGCATGCTTTTTATTTTTTATTTTCATCTTCACCAGTTTTTCACCTTTCTTTGCCACCATTATGTGATACCATATCTATAATTACTTTCCAGTCCAGAATTTCTATTCTCTATTCTCAATCTTACCTTCACACTGAGGACCTTGGAAGTTTCATCTGGGTCAGCCTTCCTTTAATTATGCATTTTGTTCCAATATTCCCCTTGATCTTTACCTCACGTCCTTATTTTTTCAGAGCTCACCGAGTATAACAGATATCAGCGAAGTCAGTCTTTGAACATCATGGCTGATTACTCCTGGCAGATTATCAGAATTCACATAATTTTTCAAACTTTGAAATACCAAATTATTTTAACATTTTTGAACTTCTACTTCCTCATCTATAAAATTAGTTGATATATGAATTTACTGAAATAATAGAGTAAGAAAGGATTTAATGTTGTGTCTGACATACATTCATTCATCCATTTTGCAAATATTTACAGAAGCCAGTTTTGTGCAAAAAAATTTGTTGTTGTTGTTGGGCATACAACTGTGAACCAAATGCAGCCTCTCCTCTCATGACCCTAAATAAAAATTCAGAAGATGTCAGATGATGATAAGTGTAAGTCAAAAAATAAATAGAATAAGGGGTATCTACAGTGAATGGAGTTAATAAGAGAAAGCGTCTATGATAGAATGACATTTGTTCAAAGACCAAAAAAGTGAGGGAATAAGCTATGTATATTTTTAGAGAGAACAACTTTCCAGGGAGTTGAAACAAGAGTAAGGTGATATGCAGATAAATAGTTGAATTTAGAGAATGGTGAGGAAGGAAGCTTTGGCAGAGAAAGAACATGCTGATTAAAAATGACAAGAAATGAGATCAGAGAAATGATGGATAACTAGATGATGCACATTGTGTAGATCCTTCAAGGACATTTAATGTGCATGGGATTTGTTCAAGAAAATTTGAGGAAATGGTGGCTAATCTTATTCAGTCAGTAAATAGGCAAACTTAAAATAGTTAGAAATATCTTCTTTAAGGGATTCTTAAAGACAACACAATACTGAAAGTAGGGGAAATTAAATTTCTCTTCTAGATTAAAGCTATAAAACCAAAAGAAGGCATAGAGTAGAGAAATTCAAGGCTATGTTAAAGAAACAGAGTGGTTCTTAAGTCAGTATTTGTGGTAAAAAGATTGCATGTGCTAATGTATTAAAAGAAAGAATTGTAAACTAAATGGGTGTTAGATAAGTGAGGAAAGCATAAAAAAGGATGAAGAGAGAGGAAGAAAAAAAAAAAAAAGAGTCAACCTGAGATAGAGAAGACCTGAAACATTAGTGTTGAAATGTGTGAATTCTAAGCTATCAACAAGTGCAAGTCTCTTGGAAACATCACTGTGTGATGTTCCTCTCCAGTTGCAACTACTGACTTTTCAGGTGGTGAATGCAGCAAGCTGTCTGTGATGTGTTAATGGAATTAAGGCATGATTTATATATGATTAATCAGGAAGTATCGATGGCATTAAACAGTCTATTAATTTAACTTCCACTGTTCTTATGTCATCATCACCAACTCTCCTGATTACAATCTGACATTTCATGTAGAATTGCCTATAAACATAGAATGGGAATTCAAACACTGCAGTTTTATTTAATAAATTGACCTAATAATTTCATATATGATAGAACTTCAATATTTCTTATTTTCTGTTGGTAATTTATTTTACATTTTTGTCTGATAAAATTTTTGTTAATTATTTACCCTTCAAGGATATTCTGCTATATATATATATATAAATCCAGTTTAAAATTTATTTTTCACCTTTAGTACTTTATTACTACATTGCCTTGTGACTTGGATGGTTATTTAAAAGAATATACTATGATCCTTATCTTGTTTTTCTCTGAATTTAATAATTTTTCCTAAGTGTCTTCAAAATATTCTTATATATTTGGTTTACAACAGTTTAAATGTGATGTGTATGTGTGTCAGACATTAATTTCAGGGAAAAAATACCCATTACACTTCAAATATTTCTTTTGCCGTATTCTCTCCTTCTTATCCTTCTAGATTTTAGTTACACATATATGATGTTGACTGATGTTGTCCCATAACATCGGGATAGTTGATAATGCTTAGTTTTTATTTCTGTACTTTTTTTTCTCTTTGTTCTTCAGTTTGGGTTATTTCTATTGATCTATACTCAGATTTACTGATTCTTTCTTCAGCTGTGTTGAGTCTATTGATTAACTGTCAAAGACATTCTTCACTTCGTTTAACATGTTTTTCATTTCTAATATTTCATTTCTAATACTTTCAGTTGTTTCTTTATTATATATTACATGTCTTTTCCAATAATTCACACCTGTTCACATATATTGTCTATCTTTACCACTAGAGACATTAACATAATTGTTTTAATTCCTCTAATTTTAACATTTGGGTTATTTCAGAGCCTGGTCTGTTGACTGAATTCTCCCTTGACAGTATGTTGAATTTTGGGGGTTTTGTTTTTGTTTTCCTCTTGATTTCTTGTATGTTTAATAAGTTTTGGTTGTAAGTTGGACATCTTGTTTGAGAGTTGTAACAGCCAGAATTCAATCAAAGAAGCAGAACTAGTAGAAAGATGTATATGAGGAGATTCATTGCAAAGAATTGGCTTGTGTGATTGTGAGAGCTGTCCAGGAATTTCCAAAATCCGTAGGGCAGGCCATCAGGAAAGGTTGTTTATAACTCATGAGCGTAGGCTGAAGCTGCTGTCCATAGTTTGAATATATTCTTCTCTCAGGGAAGCCTCAACCCTGCTTTTAAGGCCCTTCAACTGATTGAATCAGGCCCACCAAGATACCAAAGATAACCTCCCTTACTTAATGTCAACTGCTTATGTACTTTAACCAATTATACAAAATACTTTCACAACAACACCTACATTAGTGCTTTATTGAATAAATAGGGATTATAGCCTAACCATATGGAAAATCAAAAAGGCCATTACAACTTTTATAAGGTCACCTCTTTTATAAGGGCACTAATCCCATTCATGAGGGCTCCACCCTCATGATTTAATCTCCTCTTAAAGGGCCCCACCTCCTAATAACATCATATTGGGGGTTAATTTTCAACATGTGAATTTGGTGGGGGATGGATGCACAAATTTAGTCTATGGCAACCTCCTTAGTTGAGTTAACTCCTAGGTATTTTATTCTTTTTGATGCTGTTGTAAATGGTACTATTTTTCCCAATTTCCCTTTCAATATGCCTCTGGTCTCCCCAGGATCACACAGTCTTTGATATTTATTCCCAATGTGATCAAAAGCTGTTTTGAAAAATATTCATCCATCTTTAATAGTTTTCCCATCAAGAGGTTTATATGCAACTAGGTACATTGTCGCAGTCAGAAGGAAAACATGTAGCTATTCTGTTGAGGATACATCAAAAGAACTCAAGGCAGATGTCAGGAAAGAACAGTCAAGAGGCTTTAGCAATAAATTATTGAGACAGAATTCAAGCCAGAAAAAGTGGATGGATTCTAGATAGTTTTGAAAATGGATCTGATAATACTTACTGATGGATCTGATGTAGGTTATGAAAGGAAAATAAGCATTAAGAATAACCCTGAGATTTTGTTGAGCCACATGAAACATGGTGTGTCCATTTACTATAATAGCAAAATTGTAAAAGAAGTAAGTTAAATGGGGATTCTCAGGAGCTGAGCTTTTGTTTTTGTTTGTTTGTTTGTTTACAATTTTATTTCAAAGTAGAGATGCTAAATAACTGTACATATAAGTCTGTACTTCAGGGAACTATGTTTCAATTTTTATAAAACATTGTGCTCAGTTTTACACAGCATATATTTCAATCCTATAATCCATTGCTATAATGCAAATAAAATTATTAATCTATACATTTTAGAAGCCATTTTCACAAGATGTCTTGATAATTAATAATCAGCTGACAGAGGAGAGGATCAAGATGGAGGAGTAGGAGGACGTGGGCTCACTCCCTCTTGCAAGAGCACCAGAATTACAACTAACTGCTGAACAATCATTGACAGAAAGACACTGGAATTCAAAAAAAAAAAGACACCCCACATCCAGAGACAAAGGAGAAGCCACAATGAGACAGTAGGAGGGGAGCAATCACGTTAAAATCAAATTCCATAAGTGCTGGGTGGGTGACTCACAAGCTGGAGAACAGTTATACCCTAGAAGTCCACCCACTAAAGTGAGGGTTCTGAGCCCCACATTGAGCTTCCCAACCTGGGAGTCCAGCAATGGGAGGAGGAATCACCAGAGACTCAGACATTGATAACCAGTGGGATTTGATTGCAGGACCTCCACAGGACTGGGAGAAACAGAGACTCCACTCTTGGAAGGCACACAAAAAGTGTGCTCACCAGGACCCAGGGGGGTAGGAGCAGTGACCCCATAGGAGAGTGAACCAGACCTACCTGCTGGTGTTGGAGGGTTGCCAGCAGAGGTGGGGTGCGGCTGTGGCTCACCAAGGAGACAGGGGCACTGGCAGCAGGGATCCTGGGAAGTGCTCAGTGGTGTGAGCCCTCCCAGAGTCTGCCATTAGCCCCACCAAAGAGCCTGTAAGCTCCAGTGCTAGGTAGCCTCAGGCCAAACAACCAACAAGGTGACAACACAGCCCCATCCATTGGTAGAGAAGCAGATTAAAGTTTTACTGAGCTCTGCCCACCAAATTGGATTAAAGTCTTACTGAGCTCCACTCTCCCAGCCATACCCACCATCAGTTCCTCCCATCATGAAGCACCCATGAACCTCCTAAATAGCTTCCTCCGCAAGAGGGCAGACAGCAGCTTCAAGCAGTATCAGCAGTATTTCATCTTGTGGAACTGAAAACTACAGCCACAGAAGGAAAGAGAAAACAAAAAGGCAAAAGACTTTGTGCCAGATGAAGGGGTAAGCTAAAACCCCAGAAAAACAACTAAAGGAAGAGGAGATAGGCACCCTTCCAGAAAAAGAATTCAGAATAATGATAGTGAAGATGATGCAGGACTTTGAAAAAAGACTGGATGCAAAGATTGAAAAGATGCAAGAAAAGCTTACCAAAGACCTAGAAGAATTAAAGAACAAACAAACAGAGATATGCAACACAATAACTGAAATGAAAAATACACTAGAAGGAACCAATAGCAGGTTAACTGAGGCAGAAGGGTGAATAAGTGACCCGGAAGATAGAATGGTGATAATCACTGATGTGGAAAAGAATAAAGAAAAAAGAATGAAAAGAACTGAAGATAGCCTAAGAGGCCTCTGGGACAATATTAAACACACCAACGTTCACATTATAAGGGCCCCAGAAGGAGAAGAGAGAGAGAAAGGACCTGAGAAAATATTGGAAGACATTATAGTTGAAAACTTCCCTAACATGGGAAAGGAAATAGCTACTCAAGTCCAGGAAGTGCAGAATCCCAGACAGGATAAACCCAAGGAGAAACACGCCAAGACATATAATAGTCAAATTGACAAAAATTAAAGACAGAGAAATGTTATGAAAAGCAACAAGGGAAAAACGACAAATAATATACAAGGGAACTCCCATAAGGTTAACAGTTGATTTCTCAGCAGAAACTCTGCAAGCCAGAAGAGAGTAGCATGATATATTTCAAGTGATGAAAGGGAAGAACCTACAACCAAAATACTCTACCCAGCAAGGATCTCATTCAGATTCAAGAGAGAAATTGCTTTCCAGACAAGCAACAGCTAAGAGAATTCAGCACCACCAAACCAGCCCTACAACAAATGCTGAAGGAACTTCTCTAAGTGGGAAACATAAGAGAAGAAAAGGACCTACAAAAACAAAAACAAAACAATTAGGAAAATTGTAATAGGAACATACATATCAATAATTACCTTGAATGTAAATGGACTAAATGCACCAACCAAAAGACACAGACTGGCTGAATGGATATGAAAACAAGACCCATATATATGCTGACTACAAGAGACCCACTTCAGACTTAGGGACACATACAGACTGAAAGTGAGGGGATGGAAAAAGATATTCCATGCAAAAGGAAATCAAAAGAAAGCTGTAGTAGTGATACTTATATCAGATAAAATAGACTTTAAAATAAGAAATGTTACAAGAGACCAGAAAAGACATGACATAAAGATTAAGGGATCCATCCAAGAAGAAGAGATAATTATAAATATATATGCACCCAATATAAGAGCAGCTCAATACATAAGGCAAATGCTAACAACAATGAAAGAGGAAATCGACAGTAACACGATCTTAGTGGGGAACTTTAACACCCCACTTACACCAATGGACAGATCATCCACACAGAAAATTTATAAGGAAATACAAGCTTTAAATGACACAATAAATCAGCTTCATTTAATAGATATCTATAGGACATTACATCCCAAAACAGCAGAATATACATTCTTCTCAAGTACACATGGAACATTCTCCAGGATAGATCACATTTTGGGTCACAAATCAAGCATTGGTAAATTCAAGAAAATTGAAATCACATCAAGCATCTTTTCTGACCACAACGCTATGAGATTAGAAATCAATTACAGGGAAAAAAAAACTGTAAAAAACACAGACACATGGAGGCTAAACAGTATGCTAGTAAATAACCAAGGGATCACTGAAGAAATCAAAGGGGAAATCAAAAAGTACCTAGAGACAAATGACAATGAAAACACAATGATCCAAAACCTATGGGATACAGCAAAGGCAGTTCTCAGAGGGAAGCTTATAGCATTACAATCCTACCTCAAGAAACAAGAAAAATCCCAAATAAACAATCGAAACTTACACCTAAAGAAACTAGAGAAAGAAGAGCACACAAAACCCAAACTTAGTTGATGGAGAGAAATCATAAAGAGCAGAGCAGAAATAAATGAAATACAAACAAAGAAAACAATAGCAAAAATCAATAAAACTAAAAGCTGGTTCTTTGAGAAGATAAATAAAATTGTTAAACCTTTAGTAAGACTCATCAAGAAAAAGAGGGAGAGGACTCAAATCAAGACAATTAGAAATGAAACAGGAGAAGTTACAACAGACAATGCAGAGATAAAAAGAACCGTAAGAGACTACTACAAGCAACTATATGCCAATAAAATGGAAAACCTGGATGAAATGGACAGATTCTTAGAAAGGTATAACTTCCAAGACTGAATCAGGAAGAAACAGAAAATATGAACAGACCAATCACAAGTCATGAAATTGAAACTGTGATGAAAAATCTCCCAACAAACAAAAGTCCAGGACCAGATGGATTCACCAGTGAATTTTATCAAACATTTAAAGAAGAGCTAGCACCCATCCTTTTCAAGCTCTTCCAAAAAATTGCAGAGGAAGGAACACTCCCAAACTGATTTTATGAGGCCACCATCACTCTGATACCAAAACCAAAGATACTGCAAAAAAAGAAAACTACAGACCAACATCAATGATGATTTTAGATGCAAAAATCCTCAACAAAATACTAGCCAACAGAATCCAACAACACATTACAAGGATGATACACCATGATCAAGTGGGGTATATCCCTGGAATGCAAGGATTCTTCAATATACACAAATCAATCAATGTGATACACCATATTAACAAATTGAAAGATAAAAACCACATGATCATCTCAATAGATGCAGAAAAATCTTTTGACAAAATTCAACACCCATTTATGATAAAAACTCTCCAGAAGATGGGCATAGAGGGAACCTACCTCAACATAATAAAGGCCATATACGACAAACCCACAGCAAACATCATTCTCAATGGTGAAAAACTGCAAGCATTCCCTCTAAGATCAGGAACAAGACAAGGATGTTCACTCTTGCCACTACTATTCAACATAGTTTTGGAATTAGAAAAGAAAAAGAAATACAAGGAATCCAAATTGGAAAAGAAGAAGTAAAACTGTCACTGTTCGCAGATGATGTCATATTATACATAGAAAACCCTAAAAATGCCACCAGAAAACTACTTAAGCTAATCAATGAATTCTGTAAAATTTCAGGATACAAAATTAACACACAGAAATCTCTTGCATTTCTATACACTAACAAGGAAAGATCAGAAAGAGAAAGTAAGGAAACAATCCCATTCACCATTGCAACAAAAAGAATAAGTTACCTTGGAATAAACCTAACCAAGGAGGTAAAAGACCTGTGCTCAGAAAACTATAAGACACTCATGAAAGAAATCAAAGATGACACAAACAGATGGAGCGACATACCATGTTCTTGGATTGGAAGAATCAACCTTGTGAAAATGACTATACTACCCAATGCAATTTACAGATTCAATGCAATCCTGATCAAATTACCAATGGCATTTTTCACAGAACTAGAACAAGAAATTTTACTATTTGTATGGAAACACAAAAGACCCCGAATAGCCAAAGCAATCTTGAGAAGGAAAAATGAAGTTGGTGGAATCAGGCGTCCTGACTTCAGGCTATATACTACAAGGCTACAGTGATCAAGACAGTATGGTACTGGCACAAAAACAGAAATATAGATCAATGGAACAGGATAGAAAGCCCAGAAATAAATTATGGTCAACAAATCTATGACAAAGGAGGCAAGGATATACAATGGAGAAAAGGCAGCCTCTTCAATAAGTGGTGCTAGGAAAACTGGACAGCTACATGTAAAAGAATACAGTTAGAACACTCCTTAACACCATACACAAAAATAAACTCCAAATGGATTAAAGACCTAAATGCAAGGCCAGACACTATAAAACTCCTAGAGGAAAACATAGGAAGAACACTCTTCGATGTAAATAACAGCAAGATCTTTTTTGATCCACCCCCTAGAGTAATGGAAATAAAAACAAAAATAAATAAGTGGGACCTAATAAAACTTCAAAGCTTCTGCACAGGAAAGGAAAGTATAAGCAAGACGAAAACACAACCATCAGAAAGGGAGAAAATATTTGCCAACGAATCAGCAGACAAAGGACTAATCTCTAAAATATATAAACAGTTCATTCAGCTCAATATCAGAATAACAAACAACCCAATCAAAAAATGGGCAGAGGACCTAAATAGGCATTTCACCAAAGAGACACACGGATGGCCAAGAGGCACATGAAAAGCTGCTCAACATCACTAATTATTAGAGAAATGCGAATCAAAACCACAATGAGGTATCGCCTCACACGGGTTAAAATGGGCATCATCAGAAAATCTACAAATAGTAAATGCTGGAGAGGGTGTGGAGGAAAGGGAACCCTTTTGCACTGTTGGTGGGAGTGTAAATTGATACAGCCACTATGGAAAAGAGTATGGGAGGTTCCTTGCAAAACTGAAAATAGAGTTACCATATGACCCAGCAATCCCACTGCTGGGCATATACCCAGAGAACAGCATAATTCAAAAAGACACATGCACTCCAATGTTCATTGCAGCAATATTTACAATAACCAGGACATGGAAGCAACCTAAATGTCCATCAACAGATGAATGCATAAAAATGATATGGTACATATATAGAATGGTATATTACTCAGCTGTAAAAATCAATGAAACTGGTGCATTTGTAGAGACATGGATGGACCTAGAGACTGTCATACAGAGTCAAGTGAGTCAGAAAGAGAAAAACAAATATCGTATGTTAACACATATATGTGGACTAAAGAAAAATGGTACAAATCCACTGGTTTACAAGGCAGAAATAGAGACACGGATGTAGAGAACAAACATATGGACACCAAGTGGGGAAAGTGGAGCGGGTTGGAGGGGAATGAATTGGGAGGTTGGGATACCAAATTGTATACTCTAAATATATGCAGTTTATTGTCTGTTAACTGTATCTCAATAAAAGTTCTTAAAAATAAATAAATAATCAGCTGACATTTTTTACTCTGTTTCTAAAGGTAATTCTCTGTCTAAATCTGGAGAACAAAACTTACAACACTCCTGGGTACATTCTGATTCTTAACATTAGTGGAAATATTATTACTGATAAAAAGCCAAACATTGTTATGAATTTTACATGATTCCAGTAAGATTATTTTAGCAGTATTTCAGACAATTAGAGTAGTATCTTCTTAGCCTGTGTATGTGTCCTCTATATTATTTGACTAGAGGATCTTTTAAAAATATACATATTTTCTTAAAAGATTCTTGTTTTATAATAATAAAATGTGCCCAAGTATTTGCTATAGAAATGGCTAAGTTATTTTAATTTGTGATGGACCACTCCTTTACCTATCAAAAATACACCAAAGTAATTTTTATATTTAAATTATTAAAACAGGCATATATAATATGTTACCTTGTTAAGGCAATGAATATAAATTTTAATAGAGAATTGTATAACTAAATTAAGTAGTTAACACTAAGATTTATTCCAAAAGATTTTACAAGAAAAAGAGCCAGGATGTGAGTACAGTCAGAAATACAAATTATATGTTGCTAATAGATGCTTTAGTTTTCATCAATTATTTAATACAATTCAATGCATTTTTCCAACTGATATATGAAACATTAGGGAGTTTTACATTTTATCCATTCATCTCAAATCTATCAACTTTCAAGGGAAAAATATCCAACTATGAGCTAGATATTCAATATCACTTTTTGCTGCCAAATTAAAATGTTTTCCCTGTGGGGAGCTAAATCTTTAAAAAAGCATTATTAAATTAGCATAGAAATATATAGGCTCCTTACTTGTGTTAGTTTAGCAATGTATATTAAAATTTTGGACCACTGATACTAATTCCACTGACAACTGGATAATTTTCATAATAACAAAAATCTTGAAAGTGAAATAAATTATACTAATCTCTAAACAATCTCTAACAAGAAGATTAAGATATAAACATATAATAAATTTTAAAGGTGCTTTATCATACTGGATAATATATAATCAGATATTATTGTCCTTTCTGTGCCTTCTTTTCCCCCTCCTAACCAACTCTTGCTTATTAAGTGTTTATAACACTAATTTTGTTTGACTTCTTTGTCTCTCCTGGCACTCTCATTACATGGTAATGCCTAAACTCTGCGTTTTTTCTCAGCCCAATGTACCCAAACACCCAAAGACCAAGCTTCAAATATGATAAAAATAAAGTTAAAATTTATATCAACGTTATCACTTTGGGAGGCTTTATTTCATTTCAGCACTGTTTATAACATGTCCCCCAGTCTCATCTCCTAGTCTATAACTGCTCTTGACTTTGCATCCCTGGTTTTGGCCTTTGGAGACTAAGTTCTTGACACATACATATTTTCTGGCTTCTGCTACTCCTTAGTATTCAGGGAAATTTTCATTGTTTGCCTTGTTTTCTGAGGTGATCAAAAGCTAAACTGGAACTCGCTCAGAAGACAGGCAGGGAAATGGGGACAAGGGAGAGGTAAGGGTGGACAGCAGAATGCAAGCTACCTTTCTCCCTCATACTAGCTTCAGTTGGACACTTTAAATTTTGTTTTATTTTCATGATGACTTTGCAGGACTTTCCACACATATTAACACATAATATTTCAGTCTCATGTTTTCTCATCTGGACTATGAACCTCTTAACTAGGGTCTACTTGCTTTACACAGATACCTGTGATGTACACGTAAATTAAATCTTATAGTGCCATGCTACTGCATAACCTTTCAATGATTCTTACTTTATTGATATAAAGTTCCAATTTCCTTAACAAGACAAAAAAGAGGAAAAGCATCTCCAGCCTCTTCTTTGTCCACCACCATTCTTCTGATGCCTCTATTCTAGTACTGAGTTTCCCAAAACATTCTCCACAGGCACTATTGCATGGCATATTAATAGGTATTATGCAAAACAGGTTTAATCTGAATAAATAAACTTGAAAAATCCTGAACTAAAAGATTGTAAGAGAGATATTTCTTAAGTGAAATTTTTCCCAGAGTAATTAGTATTCATTGTAAATCACCAAGAAGAATACATAGCAGTGCCTTAACCATTTGACTAGAGCATTTTTTTTTTTTTTCAGTTGAGCATCTTGAGTAATGCTGGTTTATCTGTATTACTTTTGAATAGCATGCACTCTCATCTCCAGTCTTTCGGCGTGAAATGCCTTTCTCCAACTATGATAAATCTCAAATGTTATCTCAGTTACTACCCCTTTTGAGCTTGCCTCTATATCATATAGAGATGGGGGAAAAAAAGCTAAAACTTACCTTTCTCAGACCCTCTTGCAGCTTGGGTACTGTAGATGATCTTGATCCACTAAGGAGAAGCATCCCCATGAGATTTGGAAGCAGAAGTAAGGCAATGACAACGTATAGAGTTTTTGTATATTCTGTCAGGCATGATGGTGTAAAATTACTCTAGACTTGGTAAAATGTTGTAAGTACTAAAGGATGGACAACTATAACAATGATACAATCTTTAAAATATCATGTGTTATAGCACATTTATGATTGCTGCTTTGATTCTTTCTGTGTGATAGCAAAGCCTAACTCTCTGATCCTGTCAGAAATTTTGTAATCTAATCAATTTTATATCAGCCTTCTTCCTGCATAAACTACTTGGGGTTGGAGTGGGAAATTATGTTGCCTTAAGCTGCAAAAACTTTACTGATAGAATAATTGTCAGAGGAGATATCATAAATATACACTTAAGAAATTGGGAGTAGAGGAATTCTTATCTTGATTGAGTTTTAATTTACTGATGATGCACTTAGCTTTTGATGATGGTACACTGATAATTTATGGCATATTGTGGTGAAACAGTAAAATTATTAGCTGAAATGAAACATTTATTAAAAGTATGGGTTTGGTGAAGAATGTACTTATTTTTATAGACTGCTGTGATAGGCAAAAGGAATGTAAAGGCTCAGGACTAACAGGCTATGTCTAACTGCACTGAAAATCTTAAAGAAATAAAATGTCAAAATGTCAAAATAAAGTTTGAAAATCTCAGCTAAATACTTGGTAATAGAAAGCAGTTTTCTGTAACTACCCTAAAATAATTCCTTTCACTTATAACCACAGAATATAGACAGCAAAAAATCAGATGTAGGTTCTGATCCTGTTACTCAAATATAGCATAGATTGAATTTACAGAATCACCAGCAGACTTGTAAGAAATAGTGGGAACGTCAAAATTTGAATGGAAATATTTTATTGGATTCAGATAGCTCTGAGTACAGCTAACCTCACAAAATCTCCTTTGCCAGTACAACAGCCTTTCTGTTCTGTGGGGCTTATCTCTGGCCTTACTTAAACACCGTATAATGATGTAACCTGAGTCACTTATCCTGCAAGAGGTGCCAGTTCCTTCAGATTCTCCTTTATGTCTTATCCCCTCCAGACCTAGAACTAGGACTGTATCTCTCCCTATCCCAATGGACAAATTTCCAAAGTCAAATTCAGAAGGAAAAGCCTTATACACCAAATGAATTTCAGTATTTTGCTTATTTATACTGGACAATATTTGGGAATAAGTCATGTAATGGGTTCTGAAGGTGCTACCCCAGGAAACGTGGAATACACTTTACATTGAAGTGATTTCATTGATATGGTCACACTCGTAGGTTGTTCTTCATTCACTGTTTTAACTCATACAGCTGGGAATGTTTGCTTAGTTAGTGGAATGAAACCTTGAATCAAAGGCATCTAAGTAAATAAAGTTGACAGAAATTCCTTAAAAGGAAGTTTCTTAAGCAAATTAACATTGAGTGCATTTACCATATATTAACTGAGAATAGTCCTAGACAAAATCTCTGAGATCCACATTAGTGAAAGATTTTCCAGCCTCTTTCAGAAGTGACATAGTGACTTTTTTTTGTGGGTGTGGATAATGATGGGTGATGATACAGTGAGTGATTGCATCCCAAGTGTCTGATACCAAAACAATACCATTTAAGCAAGGTATGCAGGTAAGCAAAATAGACACATTGCACTTAGCTGGGAAAATAATATTGATGTGATTACCAAAACGGGCAGCAAAAGTAAACTGATAATGATAATTATTTAACCCAAATGGATATTTGGCAATTGCAATTGATTAATACATTCCTATGATCAAAATTGAGGAGCAGTCATGATAGGTTCCATTTCCATCCATAAGCTAGAGAAATAAGGACAAAAACAAAAACTTTCTAGGCCTGACTTTGAACCACCATAAAAGTAGAGGCATGTATAATTGTCTAATTCTCGGGACTAGGTAATTTCATAGATTCAGAGACCCTTGAAGAAAGGGAGTCTGGTAATTTTGAGAAAAGTCTTGAAATTATAATATATAAATCTTCCTCCTAGCTTTTCCTAAAGGGACATGCAACCATTTACCAGGGTAGCAGTGCACTGTAGAAAAGAAAATACCTTAATATTTCAGAGATTATTGGACCATTCTCTGAGCTAACACACCAATCACAGAGAATGCTGAAGGTTAATATATTGGGTTGGCCAAAAAGTTCATTCAGGTTTTTCCATAAGATGTTACCCAGTCAGAGTAGGTCTAATAGGGCTAGGTTATAAAAGCAGTTTTGCAGCAAATTTATCTTGCATTTGACCCAGTGGATCTCAGAATTCATCTTGTATTTATTTCCTGGTATCTATATCTCTGGTTGTAGTAGACATACTCAGACATTGGCTGGACCTCTCATCAGCTCCTGACTCATAAATCTATTGCTTCTGTTGGAGAAAGCACCACATGGGGAATCCACTATTGTTCTCTTGCCCTACCAAAATTGTACATTAAAAGCAGTACTATGTCCCTTGAAAAGTTACAAATCAGTGACATGCTTAAAGACTTGAAGAATGCAAGGAGAGTTATCTCTATTGTATCTAACTTAAACTTGCTTAAATAGCTTTTGGTGCAATACATGGGTCATGATTAATAATATTTAACAACGTAGAAAAATTAATTGGAAATGTAGTCTCACATATGGTTTCATTACTTGAGTGAAACAAAACCCTGGTGACTGGTATGTAGTAATCAATCTGACAAAGCATTTTTTTCCAGAAGAAAACTGAAAAGTAGTTTGCTTTCATTCAGCATGGTTAACAATACACATTTACCATATTGTTTCAGGACTATATCTATTCCCCAATCTTATATATAATTTAGTCTTCAGGAACACTGATATACCAGTAGACACTACCCTGATCCACTGTGTTGATAACATCAGAGTAGTAGAACAAAGCAATCAGGAACTAGGAGGTATTTTAATGCCATAGGAGGGACCATGAATGTTAGAAAATGGGAAGTCAGCTCCATGGGACTTCATTGGCCATCACTTCAGTGAATACTTGATGACTGAAATGTCTAGAGCATCTTAGGGTATCCTCCTCTAATTAAAAACCTGTTGCTATGTTGTGTTCTTTCTAAAGTACACTAAAAAGGAAGCATGCTTCTTAAAAGCTTTGACCATTCAAAGATTATCTGAGATTGTCAGTTTTAAATGTGTTCCAGAAAAAGAGAAAATTCATCAGCTGTTCCAGGAGAGAATGCTTGTATGACCAGGTGATTTAAAGTTTCTCAAAGTATTGTTGGTAGATTGTAATGCTGATTGGTGCCCATGGAAAGCCTCAAATGCAGAATAATAGCAAATGACTTTAGAAGTTTAGGAAAAAAAAAAAAACTATGTCCTCTTCATCAAATACCTGTTCTGATTTGGAGGAATAGAAATAAATTTTTGCTGCTATTAAACCATGATAAAGGCTGAATACTTTCCACTGGAAACTTGAGTGGCCCCATACCCTGAGCTTACCTTCATAAACTAGATAATATCTTCTCCATCCAGCCATATAGTCAGACATCATCAAAAGTACTTCATCTCCTCTTTAACCAGTTTTTCAATGACTAACTTAAATCCCCCCAAAATAACAAAAACAAACAAAACAAAACAAAACAAACAAACAAAAAACTACTTCATCTATAAGTAGTTAGCTCACACTTTCAATGACCCTACTCCTGCTTCAACACATAGATGTAATCCCTATGTGAGTTCCCTATATCCAGTTGACCAAGTAGGAAAAAAATAATAATTGTGCCTGGTTTAAAAAAGCCTGTTCAGATACGCTATCACCAGCCAGAAATGAACTGTTGAGGCTTTGAAACCCCACTAATTTACTCTGATGGAGAGCAGAGAAGAAAGATTTTCAAAGTTCACAGAATTTTAAGCTATCCCTTTAACTAACCCTTTTTTATGGAAAGAGAGATGGAGGTATGTGTGTGTGGTGTGTGTAATGGCTATATGGGTGGTTGGGATACTTTGTAAGGAAGGAGATAAGACTGGTGATCAGAATGTCTAATGATTAATTATGTGGTAAGATCTGGGGAATGAGTCTAGAGTGCTCACCTGTAGGTCCCCTCTACACAAGTGCTCTCAGTAATAACAGGATAGAAATGACCTATCTACTCACCAGCCAGCTTCCATCCTTAGTCACCCGAGTGCTTGCTAAACACACTATTGATCAAGTGAATATGAAGGCAAGAACTGATATTTTTATATCTCAGCAAAAAGGATTTCCTCTTTATAATGATGATTGTTTAGGTACACAACAAAATGGTTTTCCTCCTTCTGGAAAAATAGTCAAACATAATTTTCCAGCCCCATTTCATTTGACTTCAGTCACATAACTAATTCTCACCAATGATGAGGTGAAAAATCACTTCTAGTGGAGAATTATGAGTGCGTGTGCCCCCTCAATACACATTTTCCCATATACCCTGACCCTAGAGGATATATGATTGAAGATATTTGCATAATAGGATGGATGGGGCCAGGGTGCATGTATGAACAGGAAACAGAGATGCCTTCACTAACCATATTAGAGAATGATTCAAGCAAGGAGTAATTATTTTATTGTCACTGAGATCCAGGATTATCTGTTTCTGCATTTATCCTTTCTGACTAATATAGACAATAATACTTTCAAATTGCGTTGACTTAGCGGCCATATGGTGGGCATTAAAGAAACATCAGACTGTGTATGGATGTTTTATTCAGTGGATAACCGTTTAGTAAAACTGTCGATTGTGGTAAGTCAGAAGGCAAATCCTAAGTGTACTGAACCAGAAGCTCTAGGAAAAGTGATTAGAAAGAATGAACATATAGTTTTGGCAATACAGTCTACATTTGGCAAGCAAATACAAGAAAAAGATAAGCTTGGGCCATAATTTAATGGTTTTCAATTATAAAAGAAAGAGAATCAATAGAATTCAGAAAAACAGGACCTTAAAGAAATGGAAAAGTCATTTGTGTCTAGACTTAAATTATAAGAAGCATAAGATTAAGAAAGACTTTTCATGGCAAAGGCCCATGTAAATTCCAACATTTCAACAAAAGACAGATTAAATTGAATTTCCCACTCAAGCCTGATAGTTTAAAGAAAATTTCTGTTATCTTGAAAGAGAGGCACTGAATGCTAATCTGAGAAAGTCTTGGTTAAGTCAATAAAACCCTAGAGAAAGGCTTTCTCATTAGAGAAATTACACATTGGGCAGAAATGGCCCATCCTAGTGAACATGCTATGCTCTCTCATTGACCAAGAGGAGCCTGGGGAGACAGGCCTACAAAGGAAAACTGAAATGGATCCCAAAATTGCCACAGCTGGAGTCCACCAGCCAACTACACTCCTAACATAACAGTAGATGCTCTCTTGAAGGGAGATCTGAGTGGCACACATTCATGGCCACCACAAGGACTGAAGAATTTACTTTTTATCCAACTTCATAAAATCAAAGATGCCAGTTATTGTAATTGCACCAATACTTTATGTAACACTAACATAAAATTTTTACATACCACCAATAAACCTATGACATGGTGCTTTTTTATTATCTACATCTTATTAAAATACTTGACATTCACAGTCCTCTTCTGAATCATTTTTTAAAGAGATTGCAGTGTTGCTATTTTTCCACAAAATACCGTCTTTTGTACCATCAATAATAAACATTATATGTTTTGTTGTTTATTTTGTTTTATTCACCCACAGGCAGAATATGTAAGTTGGGGAAATAAAAGATAGGAGTAGAGAGAGATCTGTCGCTATTACAATTAACAGCTCACAATTTTGTATTGTGTTTTTTCCTGTTTTGTTTTTTGGTTTTGTATGTTTGTTTGTTGACTGTGCCTGTGATGCTGGACTATGCTGGTTTACAGTTCTTAGAACCAATGGAGGAATGCCTCCACTAGAAGACATAAGAATGGTTCCATTAAGTTGATAGCTAAGCCAGTCACTTGATCTTTTCAGACTTCTCATTCCACTGGATAAACAGGAAAGTGCAGAGCTTCTGTGTAGTCTGGGACCTAAAATTTAATGGAAAATTGGATGTAGCTATATAGTGAGATCATGTCTGAAGCCTGGGGGAATCCTCTGAATGACCTTTTAGTATTGTAAGGTACAGTGGCAAAAGGTAATAAATCGGTCCAGAGGGCTAATATAGGTGGGACCAGCAAAGCAAAACCCTCAGAAATGAAGGTTTGGGTTACCCCATTAGATAAAGTGATCAGATCACATGAGGTGTATTATGAGGGCAAAGAAAAAAATGCATGCTGGTGGAATAAGTTGAAAGACCAGTTATCAAATTATGGCCAGTTGCAAGAACAAGGACTATAATAAATACCATGTTTTTTGTTTGTTCTAGTCTATATTAATTTTAATCTTTCTCCACTAACTTTTCTCTGTAATTATATATAGGATGGGTTGGAGGTACTTAGATTTACAATTTATTCCATAGGCTACAATCAATCAAGATGAGATTATAATTGAACTAAAGAAGAAATGAACATCACCCAGAGATGGGTGCAGTGACTGATAAAACTTTGGAGCTTCACTTCTGGGTAAACGGTGTGTATGTTTTCACTGATACACTAGATGATTATATTATGATAGGTAAAAACATTATTGTTATTTCAAAGTTAAGTATGATAATCAGATACATACATACATATGAAGAGCCAAACAGTAGACAGTGCAGATGCTGTTAGTTCAATAGAGAGTCATTCAAAACCCTTTTTCTAACTTGTCTTCCTACACTATAGAACCTGGAAATCTAAAATAACAGTTTCTTTATTTCCTTGTAGTAAAGCTTTATATATGAAAAAGAATTCTCCAAAGGTAGATGCCCATGTAAGATTTGGAGGCATACATGAGAAGCATGAAGTTGTAGCTGGACACTATCACAAAATGTATACCTGTCATTTTGCTGCCTCCAGTAAGGTAAGCTTTTCCCTGGTCCCTGCTCTTAGTCTGGGTTAAGTGCTATGAGCTGTATTTTGGGCAGATATAATTTAATCCCATCTAAGTACCTACCCTCTACTGTACTCTTAATATGAAAGATAATAATGGTGCTAAACATGTATTAAGCTCTTGATGTCTGCTGATATTCAACCAAGTGCTTCATATGCATTATTCCATTTAGTCTTCCAAACAGTTCTATGAAGTTGGGTTTATATTGTGGCTATTAACATGAGTTTCCACACTAGCTTTAGACCTCTAAGGGTAAGGACTGCAATTTCTATCACAATTGATGGCTTCTAGTGATAGAGAATATTTGGAAGCTCAAAGGTTGTCAATGAACATTGATTTGATGAATGAATAACTGTGTTCATGTTTTCTTGCCTCCAGGACAAGGCAATCTCAAGGGTAGGAATGACACTCTTACTTATCATTATGCACAATTTTATTGGAGTTGGGAAGAGTTGAATGCAACATGTTATACACAAGCTCCAATATGACTAAGACAAATATAAATATTTTATATTTATTTTAAATAAAAAATAAAATAGTGTAAAAAATTCTGCCACAAAATACATTTAAACAGGGAAAATAGGGAAGCAACAATAAAACCAGCTCTCGGAGGAGTAAAATATATTGCTTATGATAAGGAAAAATGGTCATTTTAGAGCCAAATTCGAGTGTTAAAATATTTGAAAACCCAATTTGAATTATACCTGGTCTGTTAACCAATTCTGGGTAGTGTGTCAGAATTTACCTTTCATATTAGGTAATGTAAATTTCTTGATGATTTTATATAGTAATTATATAGTGATTGTATTATCAAGTTTATATTCTTTTTAATGTTTTAATGACATTTTGCCATTAATTTAATAGAAGAAATTGCAGTTTCTAGATTCTAATAACTAAGAAAAAATTTACGTGACACCTAAAGTAATATTTATATAGGTGCTAACTACTAAAAGTAAAGTAGTTTTACATCTAAGTAGATATAATCTTTTACAATCAAATGTTTATTCATTTAATTTATAAACTTAAAATATTTTATTTTGAGATTCCATAACGATTATATATATATATTTTTCCCTTTCAAATGTATACATATATATTGAATTTAGAGAAAGATAATATAATTACATATAAATATACAATTACATATGTATAACTGGTATAAAACCTCACATGTATTCATATGCATACATATATTATTCTTAAAAATGTATTTACCATATGCAAAACACAAATAATGTTTTTATATTTATTTATTTTATTCTGATAGTTCATATGGAGATTCTGGATAGGAAGAAGACCAATTTTTTACTTGCACGTCAGTCTTAGTGTTTGTGCCCCATGGTAATCATTTAATCATCCTTTAACTTGGTTGCCAGTATTTTTTTTCAAAAAGCACTGATGATGCAGAAACATAAAAATATTCATGGAGCATTATTTCGCAACAATTAGGATGTTGATGGAAGAAATAATGGCAGAGCAAAAACATGAAACATTCTTAGTCTCTGAATTCATGTATCTTTCCATTAGATTAGAAGACAGGTTTTAATCCAGTAAACATAAAAGTGATGAAATTCCCACTGTGATCAGTCCTATGAATGAAAGATATATGGTGAAATGAAAACGATATAATTGCAAGGTGTGTTCTGTTCAGAAAAAACAGGAAAGACCTTCCTGAGGTAATGAGAATTGACATGAGATGCTGAAAGTCAGGAGAAGGTATCTGATTTGATTTGCTTTTGGATCAGGTCACTTGGGCTATTGTGCTAAGAAAAGATTGGAAAGGACAAGAAGATGTGTATATAAACTAGTTGGGACGGTGGCTAGTATGGGACAGGGCCTTTGTAACTTCTCAGGCATTATATGGAGGATAGCTTCAACTAAGGCATTACTGTCAGAGACTTTGAATCGTGGCAAATATCCATTTGGTTCTTTTGTATGGTATCTATCTCTTTATTGCTATTCTCTATTTGCAGACACATAACATGGCTGACAATGGACTTTACATACATTATTGCCTGAGGACTGGGTTTCCATTTTAGATAAATAACAAAGTCATCAGCTGGGAAAATTAGCTCCTATGAAATTTTGAAAGATTTTAAGACATATGTATGTAAAACCTACAAATGATTAAGAAATTTTTCTTTAAATGTGTGCATAAAAGGTTAATATGTTTGGGGTTACATTTATTGAGTCAGTAAAGTGAAACTGTCGTGAAGCAAACTGCTTAGGTTCAATCCCAGTTCTGACAGTAAGTAGTGTAAGCTTCAGTATCAGGAAGTTATTTAACCTACTTGTGCTCCAATTCCCTTATTGGCAAATTAGGGAGAATAATATTTGCTATTGCTTAGGACAGTTGTGAGGATTAAATGAATTAATCTCTAAAAAGTCTTACAGCACATCCTGGTATGGCCTAAACAATTACTAGTTACTCTTATCCAATAGTTATTTTTGGTTAGAAGTTAATTTATTTTAACATAATTCAAGTTTGTTTGTTTGATTGTTCAATTACAGGATCTTTTTCTCTGGAAGTTATACTTTTTTTAGTAGTATAGCAAATTTTTAACATGTGTGGCCATTGCAATATAAACTACTTATATTTCATAATTTGTAATCATATGAAGTATTCTCATTTTAAATACAATTATGTAATGTTATTTTCTTTTATGTCTGATTTTCAATAGAACATGGGTAATTCCCAATAAATTTTTATAACAGAAGATAGCTGAGCTTACTTAGTATGAATCCTTCATTCTACAGCCACAGGCCAGAAAAGGGAAAAAGGAAGAGCACCTATAATATGCTTTGCACAGAGCCATTAGACTCCAGTAATCATCTGGTAAGAATAACAGAATGAGACCTGTTTGTATCAGAGGATTTTTTTCCCTCTGTACCAAGGCAAAAATTATACACCCTGCTTCCTTGGGTATTTCGCCATTAGAGAATCTGTACCATAGGACAGATTTCTCAGGGTCTTATTGGTAGCCCATTTTAGTCTGAATCAGAATCACAAGGGTGTTTATCACAATGCTGATTCCAGGTTCCTACAATAAATCTAAAGAATCATAAAACCTGGTAATCTACAGTGTCAAAAACACTCAGGTGTACCTAACACAATACTTGAGGAAATGCTGCCAGAACTGCTTTTTCCCTCCATGTGAATTTAATAAACTTCTGAGGGCTACACATAGTTAAAGGGTATAGACTTGCTGGAAAGTTTAATTAGATGTGTATATTTCCATGAAATGTGAACATTGAGAACTAATTTTAATGTACTCATTGAATGTCATTTTTCATTTTTGTGTTCCTTTTTCTTTAAAAGAAAAATCCTGATGGAAATGAGACATTAACATTTGAAAAGTACAAATTGGTCTATATAATGTAATTCAGAGTAGATGCATTCATCAGATTAATAAATTATTGAATTAGCGATTGAAATTTAATCATGGAAAAAATTTTATTGGTGATTTCAATTATTATTGTAGTATTTTACCTATCGTTGATAATTATTACAAAATCATAGACACAGCAATGGAGTGTTTAATGCATATTAATACTATGCAAATTTTCACCCACACAACAATTACATTTATATAATAATGATAAAGGATTGCTATTATATAACTTGGTGATTTCAATTTAAACTTTGTTCTTGGAAAATAATGTTTTCTTTCAATTTATTTTACAAGGTTTCTGGGAATTTCAATAGTCTCTATAGTTTATTTTAAGAGAAATGGATGGATATAATATAAATGTAAAACTATGTATTTTAGGCATGTTGAAATCAACAGATTTCCATAGTGTACATGTGGCATCTGAACCTATGAAACATTATTCTGGAGGGAAGCAGTTTTCTGTTTGGGATTTAAGTGACCTTTATTATTTGGTCCTTTGAAATCCAGGCAATATTATAAAAGCTATGTGGGCTTAAAGATTTTGTCTATCTTAGTTTCCTTGGGGATGAAACATAGATTAGAAGTCCAAAAGTCAGTTTTAACTTATTTTTCAGAGAGAAATAAGGAATAAATGATGTGTAGGAAAAGGTTCCATGACAATGTGGCAAGAATGGGGAAATATTGCCTGAAAGGCGCAATGAGCTATAATGCATCTATGTTCATAAGGTTCTTTGAACTTGATCTAAAATCCAAACTCCTGTTCCATCTTTTGAGACCCTGCAGGATCTAGTGTTTGCAAACCTCTTCAACCTCAAATCACGCTACTCTCCTTATCACTCTCATTGCTCTCCCATATCATTAGAGACACAGTGGTCTCCTTACTGCCTCAGAATATTTTAACAGGTCGTTACCACTTCCAAGAACATGAATCCCCCACTAGTTATTCATGGATGATTCCTTGTCATTCTTTAGGCTTTGGCATAGATAGATATTATCTCCCCTCAAAGGTCTTCCCAGTTTTGTTCTCCTTTTGTTCTCTGTCCCAGCGCCCTCTGCTTTCCTCACATGACACTTGCTAAATATTGTCTTTTTAGTAATTTATTTTGGCTTTTCCTGAAAAGTTCGTAATTTCCAAGAAGGCAGGAAATATAGCTAGCAGGTAAACTACTGTATTCCAGACACTTAGCAGGGAAGCTCAATAAGTATTTCTTAATTAAACATTGTTTTAATATTTCCCAAGGGCATTACACATACATCCACACACAAATCAAATACTTAACTTTCATTAGCTTATTCCTGCCTAGGACTTGATGTCTAAATATATTGACTCATTACTAATAACTCAACTATCCTAAAAAATCAGAATTTTATTTGTCGTATAAATAAGACTAAGTCTCTGGATTTTTATTCTGACCAATACAGAAAGGAAGGGGGTGATTGTATTTGTTAGTTTGTTTGGTTTTGTATATAATATATCTGTATGGTCCAAATCAAAAAAGTGTAGAGAATAAGCAATAAAGAGTCCATTGCAATTTTTCCTCAAGCAAAACATGCATTGTTCCTTATCTTCTTTATTATTTTTCAAAATAACAATATATCTTGGACATTTTTCATGTCAGTGTTTTAAATTTTACATTAAAATGTACTCATCTGAGCCACAAATATAGCTAGTATGACTTTTGCATCTCTTCTCTAGTATAAAAAAAAAACATAACATTCTCTAGGAAATTCTGATTGTGCCAGCTAATGCTTGCTTACCCTCTCTTCACACCACCTAATGCTACATAAATGGCTACATATACACTATGACAAATGCTTGTTTAGAAGTATTACTTATTATTGGTGTCACAAACAAAAAAGAAAGCAATTCTAGAAGGAGTATCAAGAAGGGCTTTGTAGAGAATGAGTTATTCAAGGTTTAACATGTGAAATGAATATAACTGAATTATGGAAAATAGGATGTGGGTATTTACATAAATCTTTCACCTGTGTTAATAAGATAAAACTAACATCATTTAGGATTGACAATGGATGAAAAAAAAACTCTCTACTTGGACATCAGTAACTGAACTATAAAATACCTGCTTGAATTATGTAATATACATTTTCCTTTAGAGAATAATTCACATATTAAAGCTGTTTACTGTCATTACTGACTACTAGAGGACAAAAATCTCAGCCCTCACTGAGCTTACTTTATAGTAGAGGAAGAGATATAAACAGATATCTAGAATGTATAGTAATGTTAGTATTAAAAGAGTTTTGGGGAAAAGCTGAATTGGAAAGAGATAAAGGAAGTGGGGTTTTGTGGGGTGAAATTTTAAACAGAGTGGTCAAAGAAGACCTTCATTGGAAGGTGACACGAGTAAAATCTGAAGGATGTAAGAGGAAAAGTCAGGTCTGGTTAGTTGTGTATTGGGTTCACTGTTGTAACTTCAGGACCTAAAACAATGTCCAATACATAGTGAACACTCAATAAATACTGTTGGATATATGCATGAATAATTTAATGTGTAGCATAATAATAAGGAGAGTGTACGTACCAGAAATATCAAAAAAACAGACTGGAAAATTGTTCAGGTTGAATTTATGAAAGGACATTTATGTTAAGAAAAAGAATAATCTTGTAGCCAATGAAGTGTCCACGAATACTTTGAAATTGTGTTATTAGACTCACTGATGATGCCATCAACTCATATTTATTTGTTGGGGAAATAACAATGACAAAGTAATGGAGTAAAGGGAGATATTTTTCAGGTAGTCCAGTTAGAAGGAAGCTGATGGCAAGCCCATAGATATATGATTCTGGTGGCCAAGTGGACACATGAGGGTTTGGACAAGATTTCTTATGAAGTACTGACAAGATCTCAATTGTACAAATACAAGTAATGATGAGATATAGAATGTTAACTATTAACAATTTCCAACTTTCTGGCTTGGTGACTGAAAAAGTTGTATAGTAATTCCAATCACTTACATGATTGATTCAAGAGTACAAGCAATTTGCCTTGGGAAGGATAAAATATTAAGTTCAGTTTTGTGTGTACTGAATATGATGTGCCTTGAGTTACAGACTGAGATATTTGGTTTATTATACTATAAATATTAAATAAAATACTAGAAACACAAATAGAGGGCCGGTTATTTGTGTGTGGGTGTGTAGAAGTTTAGGAAAAGCAATAAAGGGAAAGTATTGTGAGGCAAATCGTGAAAGTTCAGGTGGTATTGGCAGGTGACAAGAATAGATTATAGGTCATTTTAGGCAGGAAAATCATAAATTCATAAAACCCTGAAAGTATATGATATGGACACAGAGGAGATAATGCATTTATACCACCAGCATCTTTATTTACGGAGGGAGGAAAAACAGCCAAACAGATAAACTTATGTTGCATGTGAAAGCAGTTCCTTATGTTGGTTCCTTACATGAACCTTGCTTCACTGTCATTCTTCAGAGTACCCTACTGGCTTCCGTTCAAAGTCCATAGGGAAAGAGTTCTTAAAAAAAAATGTCCTTAGGGATTGATTCGCTCCTGTGAAACATAGGCATGATTCTGAAAGCTGTAAAAGACTTTGCTGGATTTGACTATTACGAAAACAAGCTATCACCATAGTCACTTAAGGTTTAAAGAGTATTTTGTTTACGATGGAGTGTTTGTGATATTGCTTGTCACTTCCCATTACCTTTTGATCAACATGATAACAGAATCGGCACTGCCAGGAGCAATTGACTTTGACATTGTGAATGCATTCAATGGAGTTCAGTTATGGCTATGAGTTTCCTATGCTACCCATTTGACTTCCACTCTAATCAATTATTATAACTTTGGGGGACTGTTAAATTGAGTGACCTGACCTCTAGGGCTGCATTCTTGAAATAATATTTTAGTAAATCTATGTAATAGGTAGGCTAAGGTGGTATATCCCAACTTCAGTTGACAGTAGTGTCACTTAAATGAACTTGGCAAATAGCATGTTTAAGAATATGACTGATGCTTTGCAAAAGGTGATATATGTTTATGCTCCAGTGGATCAAACAATTCTAAAGAAAACTCTAAAAGGCTAAGAACAGGCCTTTTTTCCCCCTTCTTTATTGCCTTTATCAGACATTTTTTTAATGCTGTTGATACTAGTTCAACTATCTACTATTTGCAGATATAGATTACATACATATATTGATTAAAATGTATTACTAACAAACTTAGGAGGTAAAATTTGGGTTATCACTAAAGTTATTCCAAAAATTTTCATTGTTTGACCTAGGAACTCTATAAAATCCAATCTGATAGTAACTGAGAAATTGATCAAGTAGTCATTTAATGCATATTGTAATCTGTCTTAGTTTTATAGTACATCCAGAACTCAAGAAATAGAAAGTTTATTTTGGAGTTATATTTTAGTATATTAGAACACAGCTAACAATACATCATACTATAAAGAAAATGCCAAATACCAATGCCAAATTACAGCGGACAGAAAGAATTTCATGATATGGAAAGAAAGAGGCTTGCAAGTTTATATATATATATATTTTTTGTCAACTTTTTTTCTCAACTAAACACGACTGTCTTAATGAGTCTGTGACTCACAAGTGTTCGACTAATAATGTGACTTATGCTGACATCCGATGAGCATAAAGTCATTTTTTTCTCTGAGTATTTATAACTTATTGCCAGCTATGTTTCTCCACCATTAGTCTGTTTTTGTATGTTGAAGCTCTTCATATCAAGTAATATCTGTTTACCAGTTGTGGTTAGAAGTATTTAATTCCTAGTAATTGATTTGCAAATCACCACACTAATCAATCCAGAGTTCCAGCCTTCGACACAGATTGACTGTGTCAAATTTCACAAAATGAGTTTTCTGTCTCCCTTATGCAATGTGTTTTTCTTCCTAAATATTGATCTCCAAATAGTAGCATTCAATATGAGATATGTAATAATAACATCTCAAAAAAGTCTTGTTAGTGGAAAGCTGTAGATAATCTGTCTCTGTAATGCCCTAAATATGTCAGATGATACATTTAATGTATCATTTCTCTCAAAACAATGATTAGATCTAGAAGAGGTATTCTTGTGCTTCTGTTAAATAGGCTATAAGCCTACAACAATTTAAATAACAACAAAAACAGAAGATTCATCATTGCAAGATTAAATGAGTTTAATGCATACAGAATGTTCAAAATAGGACCTGGCACATAGAAAGTCATGGATAAACGTTACCTAGTAGTGGTACTAGTAATATTAGTACTACCACACCAATAGCACCACCATAACCATCACCACTATCATTATTATTTTATTTGGTGCTCCATAAAATAGAGATCTCCATTCATTTTATTATCTTTACACTAATTGAAATGAAAATAGAGATTAATTTAGTATAGTAATATATGGAAAGAGAAATATAAATGCTTAAGTGTAATAGAAATTAGGATAGAAATACTATCTTCCCTTTTTTATCCAATGAAGTTTCTTAGATGAGATCAGAATCAAAGGTTATCTGAGCTGCATTCATCCAGAAATGTTTACGTG
This sequence comes from Hippopotamus amphibius kiboko, assembly GCF_030028045.1. Lineage (NCBI taxonomy): Eukaryota > Metazoa > Chordata > Mammalia > Artiodactyla > Hippopotamidae > Hippopotamus > Hippopotamus amphibius. The sequence goes on along the minus strand of NC_080190.1, from coordinate 146,795,897 downwards.
TTCTCATTACATACTTCTGTTGCTTTCTAAATGCATTGTTCTATTTCATTTTTTTAGTTTTGTATTATCATATAATCATAAAACAGTGTCACTATTAAATTCAAGTAATGAGAAAGTAATTACTGCACCATATTTTGAGCAAATAGTCATAATCAGAGCCATCTGCAAATTTAAATGTCATTTACTGAATTTTCCAAATCATTAATAAACTTGTGTAATATGACTAACACTCACTTCCAATGAGCATAATGGCCACTTTCTTCTGTAAGTATTTACAACATACTACCTTCTATGTTTCCCCACCAATAGTCTGTTTTCTTATATTGCAACTTCATATGGAAATAAATATAAATAAACTACTTCTAAAGTAATTTTATTAGGAACTGTATTATCTCTTTGGCAAGAAATAAACCTATGAAAATGTTATGACTCTTTTCCACTTTGTAATGATGCAAATTTTTTTCAATTCTGTTAATTTGTTCAATACTTACTTGTGTCTATCTTGTACCAAGCACATGGGCTATGTTTTAAATCAGAATATAAACTCCTTTAAAAATTCTCATTCCGTAAGAGCCTATGGAAAAACCTGAACAAACTTTTTGGCCAACCCAATATGTATAGCATTTGTTTCTGTTTATATATCTTCTCATGGACAATTGTGTTTTCTTCCTTGTCAGATAAAGTTCATTTCCACTGCTTTTATAGTATTTCTTTCCTTTAATCTGTTTCCTTCTTATAATTATCACTATCTTCACTCCTTTTAATCTTACTTGTCTAAGCATTCATTTATTAATCCCTGACCACCATCCCTATTATATTAATCTATTTTAAAATGTCATTAGTCTTGTGATTGGGTACTTTTCTATCTAATTAGGCTTTCATTTGTTCAGATGTATCCCTCATACATCTGGCCTACAACTGCTCCATAAAGCCATTTTATCCAGCTCAGATTTGAATAATGAGAAGAATTTATGTGTAAATATGTATACTTAAAGGCCTAGGTGACACTTTTTTAAATTAAAAATGTATTAGTCAATTACAGTTATTTAAAGGAAATTTTATTGGTCTTAATATCAATATCAACATGGAAATGGTTAGAAAAATGATGTGAATTTTTACCTTCAAACTTCTCACAAATCTGCAACTCAGTTTAAAATCTTCCTAAATAATCACTTTTAAAATCATTTATCTACAAATAATCTTTTTTTCCCATGAAAACAATGAAAAGAAAGTGTCAACACTTTTTTTCTCCTTTATAACACAACTAAAAGTAAATAAAACTTTTCTCAAAGAATGAAGTTTTTTGGTAATTATAATTTGAATATTTTAAAGTTCATAATTATAGTATTAAACCACATTAGCTAATGTTATCCTTTTGTCTCCATTCCAATCAAAAGATTTTCCCCAAAATAAAAAATTACTTCTTATAACCCCAAATGTAGAATTTATAAATGAAGTTAATTTGAGTTAAAGTAAGAAATTCATTATCACATTATCCATGTACTCAAGCACCTCAGCTTACTGACCAACTGGAATAAAGCATACTAAACATCTTCAGGGCTATATCAAATTGTACATAAAGACCAATGGAACTGTGAGGTCAGCACTCATGAAATACTCAAATTACTTACCCCAGGCAGTTTAGTAATAAGAATATGGGTGGTATTTTTAACCTTCAGCCTCCAGTGTGTATAATGAATATTCAGTGAAAATTCAATTTTTTTCACTTTGCAAGTTTAATCAGGCAAAGAAAAGATACTTGGTAACCATGGCAACATGCACAAATTAGTTGACCATTGTGATCTTAAGACAATCAAAAAATCACTCAAGTGTGGTAGTCATCTGGGCATTTAGATAAAAGGAGGGCAGTCTTTGCCTGATTTGAACATCTCTATGATCAAAACTAACTTATGTTTGTAGACTTGGGCCACAAATATTGATTAAGTTTTTTGCAATGGAAAATTTCTGTCTGGAACTAAAGTAATCAACTTCCTACAACACTTTTAGCTTTTTCTATGTCTCAAAAGAAGAAAAAAAAATGAACAACTAGTTTAGTCTAAACAATGAAAATTTAGTCGGTTATTTAGGTGATTGATTTGTATGACGTGTTCAATTAACTTAAAGAACTTAATGGAGACTAGTGTTAGGCTGGCTACAAGAACAGTCAAATTTGCTTTCTAAACTCATAATTAAAACTACTTAGTTTTATCATCAACCATATGGTTCATATTTGAAAAAAAAAACAAACACAAGATTTCATTGTTATCCAAATGTTTCAGTGTGGGAAAATATAATAGAAGAAAAGAAATATGTTTATCTTCAAAATCCTTTAAAATGTCTTACTTTAAATTTAAGCTGGAGAGAAATTGACTTTGGGGTAGAATTAACTCAGGAGAAAAAACAAGTGACATAATTTTCTGTATGTTTGCTTGTTGCTTTTGTGATTCATTTCTTTTAAAGACTATAGCGAATGTGTGAGAAGCAGTAGATTTTAGACATCTCTACAGAAGCTGTTGCATTTCTGACCTCAGTGCTTGAACAATTACATCACATGCTGTCAAATTGTTTGGAAAAAAAAGACGCGTCTTCATAAATCTGAAGGAAGACACTCTATTTCTAACTCAAGTTCTCTCAAAACAACTGCCAGAAAGAAAAGAATAAAGATGCTAAAGACTTAGCAATTCTTATGGATGAAATGTCTTTTCTGTAACTTTGTAATTCTAATCAAAGTCATGGTAACTTTCTATTTCATGAATAATCTGTTGAAGCCATCATCTTCTGTAAGGATCAGTATTATAAGAGCCATATACACATGGTGTGAATTTCTTTCTTCAACATGATACCAAATGTCAAGGAGTGGTAAAAACTAGAGAACAAAAATTCTAATGTATTTCAATTTAGTATAAGACCAAAAGTTTCAAACTTTTGAATTTTTATTTTCTACTCTTTGCTTTAATATTATAGTTTTACTTCTCTTTAGAGAACATAACTATGAACCAGCTTCTAACTGAAAGTCCTTTCCATATGCATAGTTAAGAAACCAATAGAGAAAATCATCATAAATTCTATGAAGGTCTGCTTGAGAAGGTCTACTGCCACAGAAACGTTGGATTTGCAGATCATTTAGGCTCTCAGTTTGCAGTTTTTAAGTCACATCTCTTCTCCCAGCACTCCCCATACAAAAAAGAGAAAAAGCACAGATGCTCAGAAATTAAAGAGCATGTTTTAATTGTTGTGCCTAGCATCACATATTTTAATGTTAATAAATAAAAAACATTTCATATAAACATGTAATTAAATAGACAAAAATTATACATATAATAGTGTAACAATCATCAACACAACAATCCCTACTAAAACAGTCATACAGACTGCCTGCATGTTTCTAAGTGTCAGCATTCAATAAACTTCATCTCCATAATCCTGATGAATTGAAATATTGTATCTTTTTATGGACCTTATTCTAAGGTACTGTTGGGAATAGTTTTCATGTACTTCATAACAAACCTAACAGACCACTGTCATTCAAGAAAAGAGAGCCATACTCATTTCAGCATGACTCTGGGTGCATCCACGTCCCACAATATGCTTTCTCTTTTTCTGTTTGGCTAAAAATAAAAACAAAATAGATAGTAAATTAGTTACTAAAAGATAAGGGTTTTGCAGTTTCGTGTGTTGATTTTGTGTCCGAATAATGTTGCTAGTATCATAATGCAGTTCTTGATATATTGAGTTACCAATTAATATTGAATAGACTACTTTGCTTTCAAGTGACAGAACCAACCCAAAGAAACAAAAGCAAATTTATTGTTCCATACAACTGGAAATTGTAGGACGAAACAAATCTCAGGCACAGTTGGGTCCAAGGACTCAACTTGTGTGCTTGCGCGCGCTCTCTCTCTCTCTCATTCTCTTCTCAGTTCTGCTGTGTTGTGTCAGCACATTCTATTCTCTGTAGATCAGACTTCTTCACGTGGAGAGGAGGCAGAATACCACCAGCTGCTCCCTCACACTCATCCAGCTCCATACTTAGTCAAAAAGGAGGGAAGCTGAGCTTTGAAACAAACATTTTTGATATGTCATAAAATATAATTTGTGTGTGCATGTTTCTGTGTGTGCGCACATGCTAATTTTTCTGGGAATGTTTCCATTATCTTCTTCATATTCTCAAAGGTGTCTCATAGTTTATTCATCTAAAAATCCATTACAACCTTTCTTTGGATTAATGCTGCTCCCCTGCTACAATCACATGATTTTAGCCAGACTTCTAATTATACCACCTTTCAGTTCTGACCAAGGTTTCATTGAATTTCATGACTTAATTTTCTGGCCATGGCGATAGGTTCAGGATAACACAAATGACCCATCAAGGCCAATTAGAGGTTTTTGCCTCAATGTTTTTATTTTGAGCTGGCACTAAAGAAGCCAGGAGTCTTAAATTTAAGTATTTGGTTCATACCAGTACCGTAATATATTGATTCTGCCTGCCAACAGCTGCCCAACAGTAATTTACATAATGTTTTAATTTGCTTGGCTAAATCAGTAGGAACCAAACAATTAATTTAATTAATCCAAATCAATAAACATACATGGAGAATCTACTATACATCAGGAACTGTTCTAGTTACTTTGTCTTAAGCATAAGACTATAGTTTCCGAAGTATATACATTTGCTCAAATGCTTATAACAGTTGACCATAATAAAGGATAAAGATGTTGTCTGAAGTAATGCAATGATCTTCAACCCTATCAAATTAAAAGTCCTCTTTCTACAAGAAAAATATTTTATAATACTCCCTTTAACCTCCTGAATTGAAATTTATGTATAATATCACCTCCTAAATATAGTTTCAAAAATATTCAATATAATCCTTTAGCTATAAATAAAGCATGAATACTTTTTTAAAATAAAATAATGTCTATTTTAAAATGTATGTACTACTTGAAACAAAATGACTACTAGATTCACAAAATGCTCCCTAGGGGCAATCCTGCCTCCCAGGTTTTATATTTCAAAAGACTAAAGTGGATCAATTGTGGGTAATAGTTTTGTTTGCTTGTTTAGCTTGGTTTCTAATTTTCCAAATCTCCATGCACTGCAGTCCACAGACAGGACCCATGTCCTGGTAGCATCTAGTTCAAATATGTACAGAGGGCAGTTCAGACATGAAAAATGCCTCCCTAAACTTTTTCAATAATTACTCCAACAATTTTAACATGTGTGTCGTAAAGTTTTTAACTTAATCACTTTTTCTATAATTTTGATTTATTTCCCTAATGAAGAGCAAAATATTATTATGGTCAAAATAGTGTATTGTTCTGGGCTGCAATAGGTCACTGTAGAGTGGAAATTTCAATCTTACCTTGATTCTTACATTTACTCTAGGACACTTCTTTGACAACATTCTAAAGTACCCAGTTTGTTAGAATTTTATTTTAGCTTGTTTCTTAATGTGTACACAGTGATAGTAAGAAAGAAGCTACAAATCTTGCATCCTAGGTTTCTAATTCAAATATTAAGGAGAAATTGGAACTTGATTTATAATGACCCTCAGAAAATCAAACTTGAATAAGAACATTGCAAACCTGAGAATAAATAGCAGAATTGACAACTGCATTGAAATTCATAGCATGATAAAATTTCATTGCCATGTGTAAAGAAGTCCAGAACCCACTTAGAGTTAAAACTGTAGCAAACAGTTGGCTGTAAACCTGAAGACTCACTATAAAGAACTGGCAGCACCGTAAAGAAACATGGCATGTAAGCAAGAAGATTTGGCCATGGGATGATCAAGTAAAAAGCAGTGATTCTACTGCCCCATATTCCTGAGCTGCTTTAAAACTTTCAGAAATATTACATCAACGGTGATGATGGTCAGAGAAAGATGAGCATGAGAATATAATTCTATGTTACATCTAGATAAGGCCTTTTGTGATAATATAAATAATAACATAGTGGGGCACGGTGGATGAAACTCAAAACAAAGGAACTTTTTTCTAGATGGAGGCCTTATAGATATTAAATGATTTCAGCTGAAAGAAATGCTTCATTCAAAAGCCACAGCCAGGTTTTAATATCTGAAAAGATTGATATTTGAATTCCCATTTGGATGCTCCTTATTTGGGGCAAGTCCTCTGAATACGAATTTAATTATATAAATTAAAAGCAAGGGCATACTCATTATTCTGGAGAAAACTGAAATGACCTGAAAACAAATATTTTAGGCTGAAATACTAATTGTTCTGTTAGGTAAGGTAAACATTTTTACTTGAATTAATTAAAGTTGGCTCCATAATACTTTATCTATCTACCTACCTTCCTGTTTATCATCTACTCAATCTATGACCTATCTATTATCTCTGTCTAATTTCAGTGGAGGGTGTGTGTGTGTGTGTGTGTGTGTGTTTGTGAGATGGTGGGGAGCATCAGGAGTGCAGTTCCTCTACAGGACAAACCACAGTACAGGGTAAGGGTCTGGAATTTTCCCTGAAAGGATTATTCACTCTGGCGGTTGTCCTGAGAAGGGCATGGTTCTGAGGCAGAGAATGAGAAATAATTGGGCGAGTCATATTGTAGAGTAAGAGGGAGTTTTGACTTTCCCTGTGTGTCCTGGTATTCGGCCCTGTCAGAGATCTCTGGAGCACTCCTAGTGCTGGGGGTGGTTTTCGATGGGAGTCATGCTACTCTAGTGGGCCTTTTGAAAAGGAACAAATAGCAATTTCTCAGCTGACATTTAATATAAGTACCTTGGTAACTAGAAGGGAAAGCCAGAGATGCTAGTCTTTCTGTAAAGCGCACATAGCACTAAGAGATGTTTACTGACATCAAAAGCCTGCTTAAATGACCTGTGTTCAGTACCTAACTCTCTTTTATGTATAAACCAAGATGGTTTTTGGTAAGTTTAACATGTACTTGCTTTTCCATGTAATGTCACTATTGTGAAAATCAAGGTAAATATTACTTTAGTTGGTACTCAGTTGTTTACTAACGACAGCACTGCTAGGTTATGGTAACACATCTACATTTGTAGCTGCTGCTTTCATTGTTAGCTATATTGTAGCTGCCAATTCTACTTCAGGTTACAAGCTTTAATTATTTTCTTTTTATTTTTCTTTAAATATGTTTATGAAAGGTATGTGTTTATGTTGTCATGTCAGAATTTCACTTCATTATGTTAAATAGAAATTTGAAAATATTTGTTATTACAAAGAGCATTCAGTTTAAGAGAATCACTGACACAGAGGTAGACAAGGGGCTAGTCAAGCAGGAGCATTATATGTTATCCGCTTGTTAAATTACTTTTCCATTATGCTGAGCATCCTATAAAGTGTTGCAAAAATTTCAGCTGTATCTCAGCAGAAATAAGAGAAATTTGGGAGTGATTTTGGCCCTGGCTTACAATTAGAATAATGGATATTAAAAATATTTCTCATTGATGAAATGCTGATTGGCTAAAATATTTTAAAGCTGTGTTAGACCATGATGTAAATAAGAATCCAGTGATCCCTGCAGCCTGTAACTTTTAGGGATAATACCTGAACCTTAATCACTGAATAGTCTTGATTCCAGGCACTGGGCTGGAGGATAATCAAATCCTGCCTAGAGAATCTGGATGATTGTCACATCTATCTTTGTGAAACTTTTATATAAATGTGTTCAAAGTACTTACAAGGCTGTGATGAGGAGCCTGACTCCATTTTGGGGTGTTTGCTAGCAACTTTGAGGCCCCACCCTCTCTCTTACCCTGTTGCTCCACATCTGGACAAACTGATTTAAAAAAGCCTGGGTACCCACTCCTTTGGTATTGTCATGAGATGTAAGCCATGCAATCTCCTGCCAGTGCATAGGAGCTCCCATCTCAGGCCCATGCCCCAACGACAATGAAACCAAAGAAACTCCCTTCCTTGCTTTCTCAGGCTATTTTGGACCAGCTTGAGATACCTATCATGCTCTCCCCAGAGACCTCTATTATGTAAGCAATAAACCACTTCATACCTTCTTGGTGTATGTGTGACATCATATCTTGATATCTGAACCAGGACAAGTAAACCTAATTTTGACTTGTCAACAACAACATTGGAAGGTAGAGATGGTAAAATAATATCTTTAAAGTGCCAGGAGAAAATAACTGTCAAGCTAGAATTGCATAACCAAGCAAATCTCAAAATGAAAGTAACCAGATTATCAGATATATTAAAAATAAGAGTTCACTAGGCTCTCTTTAAAATAACTTATAAACGATATACTCCAGGACAAGGAACTGACCTCAGAAGGACTAAGAGTTTTGAAGAAATAAAGATCAAAGAAATTGACTTCCACTTAATTATATGAGAGCAATTTGCACAAAGGTGTTCATTAATGACTTATAAAAACTAAAACTGAAACAAACAAAATCCTAGATACACTGCCTTAGGTGATTGGTCAACTAAAAGAATATCTTGAGAGAGCTTAGAGACCCTATGTTACGGAGCAGTAGAAACTGAGAAAGAAAGAAAAAAGGAGAAAGAGATAGATACCTAAATGCGATAGCTTTATGAATGGACAGTGGTTTCAGGGAGAGAAAACAGAAAGGGCAATTTGGAGAACAAGGAGAGTTGAAAGCAAGGAGAGCAAGTAACAGCGTTGGTAGCTGGAGTCCCAGAAGCTTAAATAACCACATAGCTGTTAGGGGCAGAGGTAACTAGAAGTTGACATTATGGCATTTGCTTGATGTAGTAAAAATCCATGTCTCCCTGATAACTCACTGAAATTTCCTATACATAGAAAATGCTTTCATGACAATTAAGCAAGGAGGCAGGGCTTCTTATTATCTAGGCTGATATAATGTGAGGCAGGAAAAAAGAAAAAGATTAGTGAGAGAAACCCTAAACTAAATTCACAACGAAGAGTAGCCCCCCACTCACCACAACTAGAGAAAGCCTGCGCACAGCAACGAAGACCCAACACAGCCAAAAATAAATAATAAATTAATTAATTTGAAAAAGACAAATAGTTTACTCTGTTTAAATATATAAACCAGAAAAGGAACAAGGTTTTCTATAAAATGAGGTTAATTTTCTTTTCTTTTTTCTTTTCTTTCTTTTCTTTAATCTCTCTTTATATTTTTCTTTCTTTGTTTTCCCTTTGCTTATGAGGCTTTTCTAATCTTTCATCGCTGTCCCAGAAAAGTCAGTCCCTCAACTATCCTACCACCACCACCTACTAGATGTGCTTTCTAAATTTTCTCAATCTTTCTTTTTTAGACCTCATCACAGTTTGTAATTATAACACACACACACACACACACACACACACACACACACACACACACAGGCATACCTCATTTTATTGTGCTTCTCTTTGTTGAGCTTTGCAGATATTGTGTTTTTCACTAATTGAAGGTTTGTGGCAACCCTGCATCAAGTAACTCTATCAGCGTCATTTTTCCAACAGCATTTCTTCACTTCGTGTCTCTATGTCACATTTTGGTAATTCTCACAATGTTTCAAACTTTTTCATTATTATTATATTTGTTATGGTGATCTGTGATCAGGGATCTTCGATGTTACTATGGCAAAAATATTACAACTCCGTGAAGGCTCAGATGATGGTTAATGTTTTTTAACAATAGTATTTTTTGATTAAGATGTATACATTGTTTTTTTAGACACAGTTTTACTGCACAGTTAATAAACTACAGTATAGCATAAACATAACTTTTATATACACTGGGAAACCAAAAAACTCATGTGGCTTGCTTTCCTGTGATATTTGCTTTACTGTGGAGGTCTGGAACCAAACCCACAATATCTCCAAAGTATGCCTGTATGACCCAACCTACAGCTATTTAATGTCTTCCTTTCAGAGTCAATTTAAGGGATTGAGAAAGTGAAGCCCATATCAGTTTTTTTTCTTACCTTTTTATTCCCATTCCTAATGGCATGGTACCTTGCACATAGAGGTATTCAGGAGACTAATCACTTCATTTTTCTTTACTTAATTTTGTTTTTCTCACAGGAAATTCAACAAATATTTTTTGAACCCTTACCATGTGCAAGACATCTTCTAGGCTCTAAGTCACTTTCACCTTCAACAGAAGGGACAGGAGACACTGTCCACATGGAGCTGCTGTCCTAGTGGATGGAAGTGAACAATAAACCACATTAAAAAATAATACTCAGTTGGTTAGGAGGTCATAAATACTGTTAATTAAAAATAGAGCAGAATTGAGGATAGTAATTGTTAAGGGTTGCAATTTCAAATAAGGTTTTCAGGGAAGACCTAGTGACAAGGTAATATTTTAAAAATGTAGATCACATCACAAATTTGCATGTAGGCAAGGGACAAAAATAGTAGCTAGTTCAATAGAAGTAATTCTTGGAACAAAATAAATTCAACATGAGTGTTAGTGAATATTATTTTATTGAGAGGCTAGTTTGGTCATATATGGGAAAGACACAAAAACATACATCCAGAAAACAGAAACACTTCTTCAATAATTAGGCATCCCTGGAAAAATTAGAGCAAATAGAAAATCAACATTTTGTTAAATCAATATTTTGAAAAAATCAAGCAGCAAGGACATTTTTAATGTGGTGTCTATCATACTCTAATCTTCCAGGCATAGGTTGAATGCCATTTATAAAATATGTACTTATGTCTTTTTATGTCAAACCTAAAAGCATAAGTCTTTGAAGTTTCTATTCTCTGGGATGAATCCAAACAGCAGTTCAGATTTCCTGCTGCTGTTCATTTAGAAACACAGGGAATCACAAGCTAACATAACAAAGAAAGCCTCTATTTATTAAAAGTAAGTTGGAAAATATATTCTAATATTTTAGTGGAAAGTGTTCCTTGTATCACTAAGGAATGCACCATGTTAAAAAATAGATGTAAGGAATAAATTTTGTAGCATATTTTGGTAAAATCAAATATTCTAGATAATACAAAAATAAAAATTTTATGAAGTGGCTATCATTACATGTTGAGGTGCATATTCACCATGAGATGTCTTTAACTTCTGATACTACTCAAAAGTAATAAACAGATATCCAGGAGTCTAGCTTTCATTTTTTTTTTTTTTTTTTTTTTGTAACTGACATAATTTTGATTTGGGAAAAATAGGCCTAACAACTAAGAGTGTAATACATAAAAATGAAATCAAATTGATGCAAAAATGTATGTAGAATACAAATAAGACTATCTACAAGTTTTCACTAAAAAGTATTTTGATTCTTTTAACATATGTACAACTTATTATAACAAAACATTAATATTAAGAGGTATCTTAGAAATACATTACTGAAATGTCTCAATGTAAGAATCCTCAATAAATGGTCACACAGTCCATCAATGTCCACCTAAAGTAATAAAAATTTTATTTCTTTGTGAGGCTAGTCACTCCATTTTCATACGGCTCTCGCTGTTATAAAGCTCTTCCTAGTATTGCACTGTAATAAGATTCTTGGATGGAAGTGGAGGATTAAGGAATGTGGTTTGGAAATGATCAGTCCTTATAAGCAGTATGATTCTGGAGAGGTGACTTAATGCCCTGAAATTTCCGCAGCTGTAAAATGGAAATGGTGACAATTTCATCCTCAGATTATTGTAAGGACTAACTGAGATAAAGAATACATGTGCTAAGGGTATGTTGAGAGCTCTAGAAACATTACATTCAAAGAGTAACTATTTAGTCATACTGAATAGTTCTTTGGCTACTTGTAGGGAGTCTAATTATCATTTAGTTACACAAGAGCAACATGTCAGTAAAGGGTTGAGCCATGTAGCTCAAGTATAATTTCCTAGATTTAAAGTTTCCTGGTTACTTCTAGCAACCCATCAAGTTGCTGTGAGCTATCATCTTTTCTTCTTTGTTCATTCTCCCTCCTGGAAGGCTTTTCAGATGCAGACCCAACATTCTTAATCCTTCCATTGCTCTTCATATGATGTGGCTTGAAGTTCCCTCACTATATTGACCTCTTCCTTTGGGTGTTTTTAGCTTTCTGTGGCTTTTCTAAGAAAAAATACATGAAACTTCGTGCAATGCTTCACAAGCAGACTGACCAGTATTAAGCAGCATAGAACTCTCATTTCACTTTTTTCTAGATCTTATTTTCCACAATGAATACCAAAATATTTTCTTTGGGATAATACACATTCTTATTTTATAGATGCATTAATTATAAATAGCTATTTAAATAACACTTCAGAAACTTCACTTTCAAACTTCTGTGAAAAAAACAAACATGCATTTTGGACACAGGCCCCCCTATTCTTCTTGGAGCACAGAAGGCATGCTCCTGCTTTGGGATCTTTGCACTTGTTCATTGCTCTCACTGAAATATTCTGCTCCAGCTATCTATTGGGTTGGCCAAAAAGTTCATTCAGGTTTTTTCATAAGATATTGCATTCTAGTTGTTATATTCTAGAAAGAGGATATTATGGAAAAACCTGAATGAATTTTTTGGCCAGCCCAATATATGGCTCATCATTGTCTTCCTTTATGTATTTGTTCAAATCTTACCCTCTCAGTAATACCATCCCTGACCACTCCATTGAAATTTACAGACCCCTATCTTGGACTTCTCTCTCTCCTTCTCTGGCCCTTTTGATTATCTAACCTCTTATCTGCTTTACTTATTTTGTGCATTGACTGTTGTGCCCTAATAGAATGTTAGCTTCATTGAGGGCTGGACTTTTTTTTTTTTTTTTTTTTTGGTTTTCTTTGTTCATGGTTGTATGTCTAATGAGATAGCAGTGCTTGAGTAAAATAAATGTTCAATAAATATACATTTAATGAATGAATTCTTTTGAAAACGCTCAGTAATTTCATATTTCTTTCCATTAAAAGTGAACTCAGTCTGATGAAGTACAGAAGTCACTCAGAGACAAATACATTAAATAAAATTTGGATCCAGCAAATCAAAAAGCGAAAAATAGTTTTTACATATATATTAAAATATAGATGTTATAGAAATTCAACTTCAAAATGTATGCTCCGCAAACATTAATGAAAGCATCATTAAAATAAATGAATGATTTCTTTGCGAGTGCTCAAATGTAAAACCATTTTAAATATATATCATAATATTTCTATGAAAAATCAATCTCACTGCCCATTTGTGTAAAGGAGAAAATATAAAATATTCTATTTTGAATTTTTACTGGCAATAATTACAATTTTGTAACTAAGGTAAAAATCAGTTTATAAAGTGACGCATGAAAATTTACTAGGACATTATTTAAGACCGTGTTACTTTTCATTCAAATGTCTTCAATAATTTCTTTATTTATTTCAAAGTGAAATAAAGTAAATGTAGATACAAATAATAATTAATCTTCCATAAATCCTGTCACTAAAAAGAATTTTAAATACCTCTTTCTTTTTCTTCCATCATAGATAGTTGCTTTAAGTTATGTTAATATAAAGAAAAATGTGACCTACTTCTAAATTATAAATTTGATATAAGTATAAATATACTAAAATACAATTAATCGTTTTAAATAGATAGCACTACTCTTCCTTATTGTTTTTTGTTTTGGGTTTTTTGTTTTTGTTTTTGTTTTGTTTTTGTATTTGAGCAGAAGGAAAGAAATGTCAAAGATGAATAGACTGAAAAAGAAAAAAAGACCTTCTTTTGCTATCTAAATCATGAAATAACACTTTATTAAGGCATTTTTTTCTTTCCTCAGGCCAACTATAAAAATTCAGACCTTAAATGTCAAATCTAAGTGTTATGATTCAGATCCATTTGTACTAGATAAACTAAAGTTTCCTCAGGTTTTTCTGTTTTTAAAACGATGAATTATTGAGGCTCTTCAAATCAAATTATCAACAAAGAGGTATTCTTGGGGTCAAAAGGACACAAGTGTTAATAAGTGAAAATTTAAATAATAACACCAAGTGTCTCTCAAAAATAATAACCAAAAGTAATTCATTACGCTCAATTGAACAATGGGCTCGAAACAAACTATACAAAAATTTGGAAAAGGAAAAAATGAGATCTACAATTCTTATATGAAACCTTTGCTACTAGATATGTTGTGGACTTGCAACCTCTTTGGGTTTTAGAAAGCTGATATGATGCAACTACAATACATTGGAGTCCAGGGTAGCACACTTTACCAGAACATAGTAATATTTATCAAAGAAAAATACATTTTAAAACTTTTTGAATTTTAGAAATGCAAATACAGAATTGCAGATCGATCTGCATTTCAAAAACAAAATGATATGAGGTTAATGTGTTACTAAGTCATGCTAAAAGTAACATAACTAAGAAATGCTTTTTTATATAGCTTAACTTTCCACTTTATGCAGAAGAGCTTTATAAAAACCACATCTAGATTCCCACCAGGGAGCTGAAAAGACAGAAAAACAGGTATCTATCACTGATAGACAGCAGCCCCAACCTCAAAAACATACTAAACCCTGTATCTCAATTTTCTTAACAGAGTATGGAATTCTTTCAGATAAACATGTTTTTAAGTATATCCCATGTTTATTCAAACATCAAGCACAAAATTTACTGTATCATTTAGGCAGCAAAGCCTGATTATAAAGAATCAAATCTTTTCAACTTTATTCTTCTAACCTTAACCTAAGCTTAGATATTTCATGTGAGAATTCAAATAAAATAACTACAACTTTTCTATAGCATTCATGGGGTAAAGAAGAGGTAAAGAAATATCTTTCTGCTCCAAATTTTGTTCATAGAAAAGAAAACCATTGCAATTACTCTTTGCAAGATTATCTTACCTATGTACTTGAGAAGAAATATTTCGCAAATAGCCTTGTCATTTTTTTTAATATGGCTGATTGTATTGACAGAGCTGATTAGATTTTGTTTTGTTTACCAGAAATAAGACTTGCCGTGTTCTTTTTCCATTTAATTATCCAATAAATATCAAACAGAGTTTTTAAAATAACCAGTATAGGTCATGTTTCCATGGCCAGGAGAGAATTCTCAGTTCTGATTGCTTTTCCATGTATTGACTCTAACCTGTGCTGTTCAAAACCTGTGCTGCTTGCTGTCTTTTCATCAGGTTAAATAGCTGGAAATAAAAACATTTTGTGAAGTCTATTTATTTTTATCACCACTTATTTTTAGACAGTGGATAAGCAGAAGCACTTAGGAAACCCATTACCTTGGACTGCTTCTCAAAAAAGAAAAAAAAAAATCACCTTGAGGCTAAACTGAGTTTAGACAATTCTCAGAAAGTGCATTGACTTTGCAAGAAGTTCTAGACCAGACTGAGCACTTCTTTTACCTCAACAATATATTCACACTTCATTTTCTCTTCCAGTGATGCTGTCTACTCCAGGGCCCCATTGCACATAAAACTTAAATATTCAGAAAGTTACCAGCAAGAATGTTTACTTGCCTAGTCATGTTTAGCTTATGAAAATAAATGCAACAGAAATCACAGCTGTACTTTCTAAAGCACTCTGAAAAATAAGATCTTGATCTTCAGTACAGAGAATTTCTTCAACCTAACCTAGAATTTTGCCTCCAGATATGGAAATTTGGAAATTTTCCATCAGAGATTTCACAAGTCAGCCAGACATTCTTTTTAAGGAAACAATTACACTATTTACAAAATCACTACAGTGTAGGACCTAGAAGCAACAGCTGCAGGAACTATTAAAAGGACAGATTGTACCATTATAGTCCTTGTGCAAGAGCTCCAGGCTGGGAAACAATCTTGTCAGCTATTCCTGCATATCAGAACCCACCCTGCCAGAAGCTTCATCTACAAACTGGATGGCATATATGCTCCTTAATTTCTGTTCCTATGATTCAGAAAGTGTGCAGTTTAACTGAAGTTGAAAAAAAAAAGGGAAAATGAGAAATATAGATCCATAGCATATTGTAATTATTCTTCAGTGAAATAAATTATTTACTGTGAATTCAGTATATCTATACCAGGGACATAGATTGCTATATGATTGACAGATGAATATATAGATAGATAAAGAGATATAGCGAGACATATTCAACTAGCTTTATTGTCTATTATAAACTTAAAAACGCCACTTGAAAGAAGTCAAGTCTCCCAATGGTCCCAATAACGGAAGCTAAAACAATAGGTCAAGAGTCAAACAGATTACCTTTGTTTTTAAACTTAAAACCAATATGAAGAAGCTAATGTGGAGAAATGTGCATCCCAGCTTTGATGAAGAAAAAATTTCACTCCTACAAGGACCCTGGCTCTTTCTTGATATGTATTATTCAGATCCCTATTTGGCTTTGATAGCTCAAAGGGCATGCTTTAGAGCTGCCCCACATGCCTTATAAATAGGGCACCCAGAGCCACACCAAATGAAGTACCTTTAAAAAATTCATTAGCATAAATGTTTAGTTCATCTTCAATGCATCCCATTTATTTTTCTTTATTCACTGCCATTCAATGCTATAACTGTCAACCTTTTAATCCACAACTTCTGAAAAAAACAAGGACTTGCTGATATAGCATTATCCCCTGAGTAAAAGGCATTTGTGTTTATTTCTCACCATGCATTTTAATACTTTGATCTCAATATGTAAAATTAAATGTGCCTTTACTTATCAAAATAATTTAAGGTGGGAGGTGGAGGGAAGGATAATTTTGTGGAGGGCTTCTATTACACAAAGATATAATGTATTCTAGAATAACAAAATGTTGGTACAGAGATTTAACATATTTCCTTCAGTTTTAAGATTTTAGCATATCTGGACAGTCACAAATTGATGGAATTCCATCTTGTCTATACTGCAAAATATTTTCCTTCTTCCTTGGAAAGAATGACACTTGAGCCAAAATAACTGCAGTCTCTCATTGACAAAATAACACGACACATTAGCATGTTATTCATTCATTTCCTCATTTGTTTATGCAAGCATTATTTGGTAATTTTTTATGGAGTACTTATTACGTGCCAGGCATATTTTACCCAAAGAATGTCCTAAAATGCTCAGACTCAAGTTGGGGGAGGGCTGTTGGTAAAAGAAAATCCTAATTAACCATATTTCAACAGATTCTTTTTCTAAAGTGATGTGTGTGTGTGTGTGTGTGTGTGTGTGTGTGTGCATGCGCACATGCAGAGGTGCTCTAACATTGGAAAAACTTGCACACTAAGTTTGACTCAGTCCTGATGCCTATTAACTAAGTTATCATGAGAATGTTCCTTAATATCTTTACATTTCATTTGTCTTTTCTATAAAATGGGGCTCATAATCATCTCATGGGGTTGTTATAAGGATTAAATGGTTAAAATATGTAAATTACTTAGATAATTGAATGGAATACATATATTAACTGGTGTATCTTTTTTTAAACTACGTATTCAATATCATTTAGCAGTGTGATGGTAAGTTTCATGTGTCAACTTGACTAGGCTGTAGTACCAAGTTATTTAATCAAATGTTAATCTAGGTGTCACCATGAATGTGTTTTGTAGATGTTGTTAATATCTGCAGTCAGTTGGCTTTAAGTAAAGCCCATTGGTGCCCTCAGTAATATGAGTGGTTCTCATCCAATCAATTGAAGGCCTTAGGAGCAAAAACTGAGGCTTTCCAGCAGAAGAGGAAATTATGCTCAAGGCTGGTACATTAATTCCTGCCTAAATTTCCAGGCTCTTGACATGCCCTACAAATTTTGAACTGGCCTGGCCTGTCCCGACAATCATGAGAGCCAGTTCCTTAAAATGAATCATGTTTGTGTTTATACACAGACACACATACACTGTTGATTCTGTTTTCTGTATATACAAAACATATGTGTACATATGCATACACACTTGAATATATTCTGTCATGTACTATTGGTTCTGTTTCTCTGGGAATCCTGAATGATACAGTAGGGGAAGCACAACACTGATTTTCTATTACTAAGCAATATCCTTTATTTTTGTAATTGTGACTGATAATCAGCCATCTTCTTCTCTTCAATCGCAAACTTCACCTAAATAAAATTTCACATGTGTAACAACATCAGTGACTAAGCTAGAAATGATAGAAGCTTTGATAGGTAAGGAGAAGAGAAAATATATTGTACAGGAACCACAGCCCTAAAGTGGTTTAAAAAAAAAACAAAAACAAAAGAACCTACAGCCCTATAATGGCTAAATTATATCTCCTTTCTCAAGTGTTCCCTCTGAGCCATACACTTTGCCTTGTTTTTTTCCTTTTTCTTTCTCCTTCCTCCTTTCCAAGGTGCTGCATTCCTCTATAAGTTGCCCTAACAGGCTTGATCCCATTTATATGCAAAGTAATTTAATTCTATTTCCTACCAGTATTAAACAGTGCACATAATCCCGCATATAATGTTATACCCTTCAAGCATGTCAAAATCATTATACTGAAGATAAAAAATTTGTCTTGCTCTTAAAAAGTTACTCCCACAGAGAATTGTATTGTACCTTCCTGTGATTAACACCACAGCTCACCGTTTTGTTCAGTTATTTATATTCTTTTATAATGCTTAATGATATTTCAGTAATACATCTTAATTTATAGTATTTGGTGTAATGGTGAATAGAATATTTCTATTTCCTTTTTAATTGTGTTTTGCTGATATAAAAGAATGATATTTAATTTTACATAATGTTATTGTATCCTATTATTTAGATAAATTATTAGTTTCAATTTACAGCCTCCTTTGAATTTTTTGTGGAAATTTTCAGGTCCTGTTGAATTTTATGTGGCTTTCTTTACAATTTTTAAGATTTTTATTTCTTAATTTCTATGAGGATGAAACAATCATAAAATTGTACGCATCTAAAATTTGCCTTGAAAAATGTAAAGCAAAAAAATAAAACTGAATTAGAAGATGAAAATTTTAAATATATTTTTTATTTCTAATTTAATTTAATTTCCATTGACAATATTATCTGTGAGATCCTGATTCTCAGAAATTTGTTATGTTACTTTAGATGTGTCACATGACTTTAAATAGTAGAATTTTTTTAAGTATATGGAAATAAATACCAAAATAATTATCTAAAAACTTGAGTAGTGTGACTTACAGGGAGTGGAAAGTTGGGAAGATGCTGTTTTTCTATAATACACTTGGAAAGTCTGTCTAACTCTTTATATGAATGTATAACTTCTTAAATCTAATTTTTTTTTTTGGAGGGAAGCTTTCTCTTCTGTGAATGCTTATTCATGTTCTATGCCATTTTATGATTATACCCACACTTCAATTATACCTTCACTTTGTTTTTACATTTCTTTGTTTTATTTTTTATGTTGGTGATTCATTGGTTTTAAATGCTGCAAATATCTTTTCATAGTCAATCTCTTATCTTCTAATGTTACCTGTGGTGTCATACCCTGAACATAAATTAATTTTTCCTTTAATTTTGATGTAGTCAATATCTATTTTTCATCTTCTTGCCTTTAG
The DNA here is from genome assembly GCF_030028045.1 of Hippopotamus amphibius kiboko. Taxonomy (NCBI): domain Eukaryota; kingdom Metazoa; phylum Chordata; class Mammalia; order Artiodactyla; family Hippopotamidae; genus Hippopotamus; species Hippopotamus amphibius. Next base: position 146,776,534 of record NC_080190.1, on the reverse strand, counting down.
GATCTTGTTTAGGTAGCCTGCCTTTAACCATATATCACAAATATATTCTCCTATATTTTCTTCCATTAGCTGTATGTTTACCTATAGTATACCTATATATATGGATAAGATATGGATGCAGTTGTATATTTATTTTAAAATTTTTATTGAGATATAATTGACATGTAATATTATATTAGTTTCAGGCATACAATATAATGATTCTATATTTGTATATATTGCAAAATGATTGCCAAATAAGTATAGTTAATATCCATCACCACATATAGTGATGAGAACTTTTTGTGTGTATGATAACTTTCAAGATTTACTCTCTTAATAACTTTCAAACATACACTACACTATTATTAACTATAATCATCATGCTGTACATTATATCCCCAGGGCTTATTTTATTTTATAACTGGAAGTTTGTATGTTTTGACTACCTTCACTCATTTTGCCCACCCCTCATCCCCCACCTCTGGCAACCACTAATCTGTTTTCTGTACCTATGGGTTCATTATTTTTTCTAATTTTATTTTTAATCAAACTGTAATGTAAATTATAGGTAGACAAGTATAGCTGTGACTCTAGATCTTTCTACATATTTAGCTATGAAATCTTAGGTAAGATTCTCAACCTCTTTGAATCTAAGTTGTTTCATTTGTAAAATTAATACAAAATCATGTACCTAATAGGGTTGCCACTAAGATTAAGTTGTAGAGCATGTCATATTCTTAATACATGATCGAGCACATGCAGATATATGTATAAATACACCTGATTCACTTTGTTGTATGGTGGAAACTGGTACAACATTGTAAAGCAATTATACTCCAATAAAGATCTGAAGAAAAATTTTAAAAATACATGGAACTGAAAATTTATTTTATATTATTTTCAAAGTTTTTCTGGTGGCTACTTTGCATCTTGTTAAGTTAACACCATCCCACTATAATGTACCAGAGATTTATGTACTCTAGAAGATTAAAAGTTAAGACATGGGATGGACAGGATATATAGTTAATGTAAAACAAAATAATTAAAATATCAAATACAGCTTTGTAGAGGTTTAAGAATTAGAATTAATATTCAATTAGTAACCATTAAGAATTTAGTATTTTAATGGTATATGAGTCCTCTTTGTATCATAAAATGTCAAATATGCTTAATTTACTGTCCAGTAAAACTATAAGATTAATTATATCCATTGTTTTTCTTTCTGTTCATAACTCATTATCTGATTGCAGCAGCATTCTTTGGTTCTGAATTGCAAGTCCTGAACTGAATGCATTGAATCATTTTATTGCTGTTTTCTCTCCTGACTAGTGCAGGACTAAAGCTATTTCACCCTCTGACTGGTCTTGCTGGACATCAACAAATCCCTACTTTCACAGTGAGGTTTTACATTATGTTCCACAGTTGAGAAACACTGATATTTGAGGAAAAGATATTGTTAAGCTCCAATAGAGGCTATTTGAAATGCAAATTTTATTTTGATTTTCTAAGATTTTCAAGGAGGGCACAGTGGGAGTAAAGTTGAACAGGGATGTTTATAAAATGGCATAAATATTTTAAGAATTTTATAGAAGAGCTCATTGACCAATATTAATGGGGATGTTTTACCTAAAATTAAATATGTCAATTCACCGTCTGTCCTTGTTGTGGGCAGGCCATGAGGTGGGGGGAGAGAAACAAGTGTTCCTTAAGTTTAAGGCATTAATTTTTATGAAAAAGTTGTTTCTAATCTCACTCATATGTTGTTATTGTTGCTCATTTCCCTTACTTTTGTGCAAATAACAGCTAGCGGTTTATTGAACACGACGTATACTGGTTACTATAGTAAATGCTTTATCTATATTACCTCATTAATCCAGACTACAAACAGCTGACTTTCTAACAACTGTTTCCCCCATTTTACATATTAAAAAAACTGAAAATGTTGGGGACAAGGAATACATTGCCTAGAGCCTCAGAGGTAGTGATTCTTGAAGCTACACTTTATAACCAGGTATTATTTGTTACTGTGCCGTATTCTTTTTACAAAAAAAAAATAGATGGTTCATTGTAGAGTATTCCCAAAGATGTCTTTTCCACAGAATTGGCATTGGCTCCTGAACTTTCACCATTAAAACTAAACTATTTTGAATTACATAAGCATTCTTTTAAAAATAGGGGTATTCTTAAGAAACATGTACCATAATGTTTATTGCAGCACTATTTACAATAGCCAGGACATGGAAGCAACCTAAATGCCCATCAATAAATGAATGGATAAAGAAGATGTGGCATATATATACAATGGAATATTACTCAGCCATAAAAAGGAGTGAGATGGAGCTATATGTAATGAGGTGGATAGACCTAGAGTCTGTCATACAGAGTGAAGTAAGTCAGAAAGAGAAAGACAAATACTGTATGCTAACTCATATATACGGAATCTAAAAATGGTACTGATGAACTCAGTGACAAGACAAGAACAAGGACGCAGATACAGAGAATGGACTGGAGAACTCGAGGTTTGCGGGGGCAGGGGGTGAAGGGGAAGCTGAGACGAAGTGAGAGAGTAGCACAGACATATATATAGTACCAACTGTAAAATAGATAGCCAGTAGGAAGTTGCTGTATGACAGAGGGAGTCCAGCTCGAGGATGGATGATGCCTTGGAGGACTGGGACGGGGAGGGTGGGAGGGAGTCGAGGAAGGGAGGGAATACGGGAATATATGTATAAATACAAATGATTGATTATGGTGTACCTCAAAAAATAATAATAAATAAATAAATAAATATAAAAATAGGGGTATTCTTCAACTGATCACATATACTGGATACAGGTATTTAGTGTCTTAGAGCAGACTAGATTATCAGATCTTTCCCCCCAAAAAATTAACTGGGGAAACTCTCTTGTTGCTTGAAGTAGTCTCAGAGCAACAAGGCCGTATCTTCATCCAAAGGGAAAAAAAAGAGTCTGCCTGCATTTTGCCAAAAAATAATGCAGCCTAAATCTTTTCAGTATTTGGTGAAATAATTTCTCCACAGTACACCTGCTAACTATGAGCCAATGCTTTTTTATGTAAGTAGTTCTGATATTAAGTTTAGTCCAATGACTTCAATCAAAAATCCATTCCCCACATAGCCTAAATAGAAAAATTCACTATCTTCCATTACTACTAGACACCTTCCTTGTTTCCACATTTCTCGAAGTGAGGAATTGTCAGGGTCAGGGACTACTGGCTGCTGGGAGAAACTCAAGAATTTGAAGTTATAATAGATTTGATTCTTCTTGTCTAAGTCTCTCAGAATATTTTAAAGAATTCTCTCTGCAGGATGAAGTGAGAGTTCTTTTACAGGCTGGATTGTATGAAATTAATTTTCTGCATGCAATATGATTTTACTTAGAGCGAATAGGTTGTTCTCAGGTTGATAAGAACCAGTATCTCTCACTTTGCACACTACCCCCGGCAGAAAGTTATGCACCTCAGACTGCAATCATTCTTTCAAGCCCTAGGATAGTATTTAGCTTATTGCAATAGTAATTTACTAAATATTAAGGAAGTATTTAGCATAATCCAAGATTTCTACTCATCCTGGAATGAGCCTATTATCTTAGTTGTTCAAAAGACTTGTTGTAACTTTTTAAAAGATAGAATTTTTGATGAAGCAGTATACGGTTTAAGCATTAGGAGAGCTTGACTCTTTTAGTCTCATTAATGTAATGTTGCTTTTATGATTTCAGAGAAACATAGCATTTTCCTAAGCAAAGAAAGACCTTTGAATTTGTATGACCAAATTGTTTCATATTACAAATAAGAAAGCAGATTTAGAAAATGGCTTGCAGAACATTAGGCATCCATTCCTACCATACACACACACACACACACACACACACACTTTATTATTTCACTGATTACCTTCTTTTCATCCTTTAAAATCAGGTTGAAATTCATTTCCTCTAATAAAAATTCCTTAGCTTTCCAACTAGATTATTTCTTCCTGCTATGCCTTTCTCCTACCATGGCATTTACCACAATTCATAGCTTACTTAATTACCAGCCTACCCCCACCAGACTCTAAGTATTTAGTGATAGGGACTATGTCTGTATTGTTCCTGGTCATATCCCTAGAAGCCTGCACAGTTTAAGGTCACATGGCATATGCTCAGTAAATATCTGATGAATGAATAAATGTAGGAATTAATGAAACTTTAACTCAAGACTCAAGTAGAGACCCATCGTCACCTATCAAGAACTTCTGCAGCTATACTATGTAGACATATCAATGTGTAAACCTATGTGTGCATTTTCCTGATTGCCATCATATTCTACACAATAATGTTATTTTGTATTGTTTCCCTCTTCCCAGGGAATATTTCAACAAATATATTTTGCTGAAAATAATTTCTTTTAGTGTAATGGTATTTTATTTTGTTCTGTTTCCCACAAGGAAACATTAGAAGAAGTGCGTGTGTGTGTGTGTGTGTGTGTGTGTGTGTGTGGTTTCTTTAAGCTAGCTGGTAAGACAAATTTTAGAGATGAGAAAGAATCTTGGATTATGTTAATCACTATAAATCACAGGAAGGGCATACATCTTTCTAACTATAGCTAGTCGGATGCTAATCAGAGGCTCATTAGCTTTAAAAATATCACCCTTGTATGATTTCTGTGCTATATATGTTCTCAGAAGACTGATGAGTTGCATTAGCGATATCTAGCCAAGACCCACGTATGAATGCGTTTTTCGACTACTTGGATTTTGCACAAAAGATGTGAAGAAAGTTAAAGCAAATGACAAACTTTTATTGTAAAGCACGTCAACTTTACATTACCCTAATATTACTGGGAACAGAGGAAGGAGGAAAAATGAAGTGGAAAGGTGGTATGATCCCTTTTAGCCAACTCCAAGTACATCAAAACCTTGCTATCATAATTCAACAGAAAATCTCTTTACAACCCTTATCACTTTATTATCTCTCTAAGACAATACAAACAGGAACCCTACATCTTCAAATATATTAAACATATATCTTTTATCATATAAGTAGCAAATCACCTGCAATCATAAAGCATTATTAATTATGCCTATTTTAGGCTTATAGAAAAATATGAATTGTTGTCATAGAAATGCTAATCTTAAGATAACATTAAAATTACACAAACCATTCAAAAATATCTGTACCTGATAAAAGAGCCACAACAATATAAGCCCAACATAAAAATGCTTGATCATGAATGAATGCGTAGTTTTCCCTGGTTGCACCATTTGACATTAACCTTTCTGAGGCTTAATTTCCTGATATGGAAAATGAGAATAATAATAACCCAACCTAATATGTTTATTGTGAATTTTAATAATGAAAAGGCCTATAGTATAGTGTCCGGCATACAGTAAACCTCCAATAAATATTAGCTATTATTGTTTGCTTAAGTTTCTAGATTTAGTGTGTAAGAAGACTCAAATGTACATGTATTACTAATTATGCTATGATAACACAGTTTCTAATATGGCAAATTAAATTCTTGAAATTATTATTGATTTAGCAAAATAAAGCATCTTTTCTTCTCAATAATAGATAAGCAAACAATGGTAGTTTTAATACCACTTCCAGGACTGTTTGTTTTCTATCGGGTCTCTATCATTGTGTATTTTATTTCCCCAGTGTTTAAAAGATTGGAAATGAAAAAAACATAAACATAGAGATACAGGCTGGAAAACAAGAATCCCAGTGTTAATTGAAGTCATTTCAAGAGGATTTCAGCAAACTCCTTTCTCATCAGTCCAAACACCTTTGGTATTTGGTATATTATACAAATCCTAATGATCAACTTACTTTGGCAATATGAACTAACCCAATCCAGCCATGTTATTTGGACAGTACTCCTATTAGCTAATTCCCCCGGCTCAAAAAACAGAAATACAAAGATATGAAAAAACAAAAGCCCATAATTCAGTTCCAGACATGCTTCCACTTCCTCCAATACCCAGGCACTCATCTTTCCTGTGCCTCAGTTTCTTTTGGTTAAGTGGGAATTAAATTACTAAATGTGGAAGAGTAACAAAAAAGCCAGAACACTTTCCAAGACTAAATGTATGGGTTGCTGCTCATTTGCATATTGCTACCCAGTTTGAAGTCTGTTCAGATGCCATACTCTTAAAGCAAACATATGAGGCAATCACCAAATCATTAAGTGCTTAGAAAGAAGCAACTCTGTTCTCTAATGTGGAATGGAGGTCAGGGCAAGTGAAAAGTAAGACGATTTGGTGGCTTCCCCAAAAAGAACATATTATAGTATACAAACATGTAGAGTTTAAAAGCACGTGATAGGGTCACATAACAATATAAAATAATTCAAGAGATGCCAAAGTGAAAGGCATGTAATACAGGAAAGAGGTAAGAAGCAACCAAGAAAAACAAACACACCGAATTAAGAAAGCTTTCCATGAGTAATTTCCCCAGGTGACCTACCAAAAAGGAAGGTGATGATGCCAGGATATACAAGTAGAGTTTCCCAGTATATAGATGAATATATGACAGTAGATAATACTACAAATGGAAAGAAAACTTCTAACTGCATTAAAATACCTTTTTTTCCCAACAGAGAACACCTAAAGCATTTATGCTTAGTTGGAATAAGTTTACTACATACACTTTTCTTAGTGTGGATACGTGGAGCAAAAGCAAACTGAGAAGCTAAGCCTAATATATTTTGGTACATATTTTTAAGAACCATAAATGATTTGTGAAAGGGAAGATAATCAGTCAACTTTGTAGGCGAAAATAATTATTCACAGAGAATTTTGTAATTTTTCAACAACCCAGTGCTGTTAGGAATCATCAGTTCCAAAATTTTCTGGGCATTTACATATTTCAGACAGGAAAACCAAAACTAGAGTTGTTTTTTTAAAACTAGTGTTTTGGGCCACTGTCCAAAAAAGAATAATAGTAGGTTGCTCCTTCATGAAGGATAATAAGACCTAATTAAGAAAAACAAATTCTGTACAATTGCCTGGATGGTAATGACTACTATATTTTACATACTATTGTATTATAATAGATCAGTCAAAGTGAATCTGCATCAAAAACTTCTGTATTTGTATGTATTAACAAGAGCATAGAAAGAATGCTATAAATAGAAGATTTATTTTCATTTTTGTGAAAGTAAAGCAATACAGGTCTTATTGTTTACAGTGCAATTACTATGAGGTGACAGTGACTTATGTGTTAGTCAATAGAACAATACTCATTTCTCCCCAGGATTTTGTGTTTAGAGATGATCTGGGTAAAACAGGACTGGTCCCTAACTCAAGATCAAATTTGCTTTATTGATGACATTTTTCTTATACCTTCTAAAAGGGTGTATTTGTAAGTGGTATTATTCAAGTATTACCTACCACCATTACAGTACCTCATGTACAGTTGGCAATCTTGACTTGATTAGCTTCAAAACATACCTATATTTTTAAAGGGAGTATAAAACTGTCTCTCCCCCACCAACACCCCACTACAACCAGTCTAGATTTAATAGAAATCTGATGATTATGGAACTTGATAAGGATATTAGCAAAATTGCACTTGAAATGTCCTTTTTGAGTATCCCCTTAGCTACTGAAAGTTAAGTATGACCCAGAGCACCACCTTTGAAATCAAAAGATTGGTTCATGGAGATGTAGGGAAAAAAATGTTTATCTTATATATGTGATATGTCTGTATTTAGAACCCAAGTGTATATCATTGACTAGCATATTTATATACTTGAGCAACAGGCTGAATTAGATTGACAGAAAATTAAATGAGGGATTAAAGAATTATCATACAAGTGAATTTGCATGACAGATATGTTATTTTTGCATTCATGTGGACAAATTGTCTTTTAACCAAAGCAGCTGTAATTTGCAGCTGATATGTGAAATCAAAATACTTAACTATTCCTTCCAACATCTTGCCATATTAATTGGAATTTTTTCCATACTAGCCATGAAACATGACATCAAAACAAGATTAACTGCTGATTGGTGACTTAGATGATAAAGGTCACATTTGAAGTTGGGAAGAAAAAAAAATGGGCAAGAAAAACTGTGAACTGCAAATGCAGTAAAATTAAAACTGTGTAAGGTCTTCAGAAGAGTAGTTAATAATTTTGAATTTTAATATTTTATGCTCAAGAAATAAAATAATTTTGCTTTTAGGGTAAATAGTCCCCTTAAAGTTACATTACATATATATATATATATATATATATATATATATACACAAAAAAAAAATAATAGAGAGAGCAATATATATAGATATATATATATGTAGAGAGAGAGAGAACACTACAATATTTACTAATCTACAAAGTTTTTTGCAGCCCTATACCTGCTGACATTTTGCTACAGAACACATTTTTGAGTGAATTTTATCAATGACACGACACAGCTAATGACACACACAATAATTTATCAGTTAGGATTAGATTCAGCTGCATATAACAAAAAAGTCAAAACAATAGTGGCTTCAATAAGGTAGATGTTTATTTTTCTTTCCTATAAAACAAGATTCCTTCAATATTTCTGCTTTACCACCTTGACTAAATCGGTTCCTTTTCTGAACAAAATTGGGACATTTGTAGAGATGTGGGTGGACCTAGAGTCTGTCATACAGAGTGAAGTGAGTCAGAAAGAGAAAAACAAATATTGTATATTAACACATATATGCAGAATAGAGAAAAACGGTACAAATCAACCAGTTTGCAAGGCAGAAATAGAGACACAGATGTAGTGAACAAACATATGGACACCAACGTGGGGAAAGCAAGGTGGGGTGGGGGGGTTGGGGAGATGAATTGGGAGATTGGGATTGCCATATATACATTACTAATAAGAAAAATACATATCAAATTGTACAGTTAGAATATATGCAGTTTATTGTATGTCAATGGTATCTCAATAAAAATTCTTAAAAAACAAATGAAATTTGTTCCTTTTCCAAGGGTACCTATAGTCCAGGAGACTGCCTGTTGTTTGCATTACAGGAAGAAAGAAAGAGAGGAGAGAAGAAACAATCCTCATTTCACTAAAATCCAGCTCCCATACCTTTCTCTAAATGTCTCACTACAATTTTATTTGCGTTTCACTGGCAAGAAACTGGTTCCATGTCACTCCTGGCTATAAGGAATTTTGGAAATGTGGTCTTTTAGCTGTTTTATTGAAACCTACATGAAAATGGAAATTCTGTTACTAAAAAAAAAAAGAAGAATGGATATTAAGTGAAAAGATACAATCTGCTATAATGTTTTGATTTATATATGCCTCTGGGTTTTTTTTCTCATTTTACCACAACCTAACTTTTAAAAAATGAATTGGTCAGTGTTATGGCTGCTCATACAATATGAAAGGAGCCTAGAGAAAGTTCTATAAGGAAGGCTGGGACTGCAGTATCGTTTTTACTCAATCTAGAGTCGACTAAAAAAAAATGCACAACGTGAGAGTTGTGAGTTAAGTTTTATTTGGGGCAAAATGAGGACTATAGCCTGGGAGACAGCATCTCAGAGAGCTCTGAGGAACTGTTCTGAAGAGGAAGAGAGTCAGTATATCTGTGATTTTGGTGAAGGCGGATACACCAATTAAGCACACATTTTTGCAGAAGCTGGCTGCTAGTCACGTGAAGTTCACTGCTAGTCATGAGAAGCAGATGCTTCCATTAATGATTTTAGTGCTTTTCTAGATATGAGAAGATGCAAGAATTTGGGCCCCTAAAATCTTCTCCTGAAAATACCTATCTGAAGGCCTTTTCTGCCAGTTTTCCCAGAGTGCCTCATTCCTGATCTCCACCCTGAACTCCTCTCAGGGTATGTCGAGGGTCAGTGACTGCAGTGGCTAGTGACTTCATTCTTGTAGTGCCAGATGGCAAGTGACAATTTCTAGTTGACACTAGGCATCCAAACTGTCATGCTATTGTATGGGTAACGAATACTCTGTCAAGTTCCTACAAAAAGGGTTACTTCAAGTTGTTGGTTCTTGTTTATTTTTATTCACAGGTTTTGTGAAGATTAAAATTGATTCTGTTGGGCATGATCAAACATTTGTTGTGTTGAAGATCTAATCCCACAAACTGTATGCAATATCTGATAACACCCTGATGATAACCAGGGAGGCTGAGGAAATAATTCTCTGGGTTAGTACCGCTGAGATGCTCTGATTTCCCTCCCTTTCCTTGATATACTAGGACAGCCAATACTTTCTTCATGGCCTTTATTAGTAAGTCCTAGCCATTTTCTTATTTATATGCTCTAAATATAGTTATCAAACATTGAGGCTTCTCTTGTTACTCTGACATTGTTGGATTTACTCTGTATCCCTATCCCCCTAACTTGAGCACTGCTTGTACTCTATCGGGAGGAACAAGATTTCTCAACTCTGGGAATATATTCTCTCTGACTTTGATATAGAAGTATTTCAATGACACTTCAGCTGTTTGAGTGCCTTAATGCTTAGGGTTTGGATGAAATATGGGTACCCTATTCATATGGTGTCATGGCAGTTTAACTAAACAGCATGAAACTGGTAGGAGGCTGGGTCACTGAATGCCCAGTATCATTTGAATTATACCTGGTTCTCGAAGTACCTAAATCTTTTATGAGATTCCTCTAGAACCAGGAGGGCTTTCTAATTTCAATGTTCAAGTAGTGTTTCAATCTCTAATTTCAGTGTTTCAAGTAGTAAAAATGTTCAGTACTTCCACAATGAGTAAAGTTCGATCATGAAGGAAAAAGAAATGTTCTATTAAATGCCTCTGAATTAGCCTTCCTAATTAGGCTAATTTAAGACCAAATAACTAAAGAGTATTACCAAAGAGTAATTGGTGAGCACAGATCTTTGGTAACAATGCAATGAGAATTGATAATTGTAAAATGCTGAAAATGGACCCCAAAAAGACATCCAAATCTCTGGAATCTGTGAGTACTACTTTGTATGACAGTCTTTGCAGATGTGATTAAATTAAGGCTCTTGCGATAGGGAGGTTATCCTGGATTTTCCAGGTGGGACCTGAATGCTATCATATGCATCCTTTAAGAGCAAAGCAGAGGGAGACTTGACACATACAAAGGGGAAGTTAATATAAAGATGAAAGCAGAGACTGGAGTGATACAGCCACAAGCCAAGGAATATCAACAGCTACTAGAAGCTGAAAGAGAAAAAGAATGGATTATTTTCAAGAGTCTTCAAAGGGATTGTGGCCCCCACTGGCACCACAGTAATGCCAATAATGTATTATTTTAACGAACTTGGAATTGAGTTCTTTTTTCACTTTTCTTCTTATGTTATATCTGAATAACATACATCATTTTCACATAGGATTGCCTTAAGTTGTATAAATGTATTGAAATTAGATTAAATTAACTTTCTTTTCTTGACACAATATGACCTAAAATCTTCTGCTTGCCTTCACTCTCTTATATCCCATCAATTTTCTTTGTGATTTTCTAAAAAACATAGAGTATTAAGTGTTTATAATTTAGAGAAAAATACAAATAAAAAGGAAGAAAAGTAAAACCATGCTTTTGTCCTTCTAAAGAGCATCATGCAATGTATTATTTAGTTTCAGAATTTCACCTGGCTGCAGCTGTCAACTTTAGACAGAAGACAGCTTGTTGATTCCAGGACTGGTGGTGTCCCTAAAGTTACACATCCTTGTTTTTAAACTACACAATAGGCCAATGATCAGAATTTCTTTGTTGATAGTTTGCTTGATTTTGCTATGTTTTGTTTTTATTTTCCATTTGAACCTGTTTTTTGTATTTTTCCTAAACAGGACAGGCATAATCTCTAGATAGGCAGGGGATTAGGAGTAGGGTGGAGTTCTGAGTTAATTGGCACCATATTTCAATGTATTTCAGTGCTCTTTTAGTGACTTTTATGGACCAAGGAATAATTTTTTGTCTCTTAATCCACTATACCTATACCTCATGTGCAAAAATAAGGGGTAGAGAAAATTGCTTGGAGAATTTGGCATGTGCAAATTAATTCACATTTCTTCTGCCTATCCTGGGCACCTCTCCTTGGGTCATACATAAGGGAGCTTGTGGGTAATGACATTTTATTTAATGAGGATGATTTCTTCACTCACTGTATATATTCAACCTGGTCAATTAGCAGGTCCACAACTGACCATCAAATGCTCTGGAAAGAGAGAGTCAGCCTCAGGCTTTATCAATCCAGCATTTCACTAATTTCCCATTTTACTAAGAAAAGCTAGTTTGGCAAGCTGCAGATATACCTTTATGCGTTTGGATAGGAGCAGTATTTTTGTGCATGAAAATTAACACCTCTGTGTACGGGTGTATCTCGCAAACATAGCTTCTATTCAGAATTACTTTAGCTTTTCGTGGAGCAAATAAACTGCTTATTCTACAGCTTTTGGATTTTGAATGCCATGCCACCCTTTTAAGTATTTATCTATACAATTTTACAAGGCTAATAGGTAGGGAAAAGTTTGATGCACTGTAGTGTACATAGAAAGCATTAGTAATCGAGATATTACAAATATCCCTTAGACTAACTCACTTAAAAATTTTTTTTAATCACGTCTATAACACAATTTATTATTGCAGGTACAATTTCATCCTGGTCAAGAGTGACTAACACCTGACTCTGGGCATATTTGAGCTGCTCACAAAGAGATGATCCAAGGACTCTCCTAAATCTTCATCTAGGACATGAATACACTTTGCTTCAGTGACAGCAAAGTCAATACACACAGATAGTGGTCAACTGGGCTACTCGTTGTCCTATTCAGAATTCCAGGCTATTATAATTCAATACAGAAAAATCCAGTCATGTTGGTTTTAATGTATTATGTAGTTTTATTCCCCATCCATCATAAAATTACGAAAAGCAAAAACAAGACAGGAGTGAAGATAAGGTAAACAGAGAAATCACTGCAATAAGAGCCACTTACATATTTTTTCCTTCTTCCTTTCTCACTCCCTTCTTATGGGGTAGTATCTCCTTATATCAATATGAAAATTCTGGAAGAAGTGATTAATCTTACTTCTGGTTGTTGTTATAGTCATAGGCTTGTTCAGGAGCTTGTATGGTGTTTTGCCTTCAAAATCCATTAATTGCCTTTTTTCTTGACATAAAATCTCTGCTGTCCTCTACATTTTTTAAACAGAAATCCCTCTAATGGAATTTACTGATAAGCAATTACTCCAGTTTCAGTTTTGTGAGCCGAGACTGGCACCTACTGGTAAAATAAATTTGGTTCACAACTGGGATAGAATTTTTCAGCTCATGGCTAGCAGTCTTGTGAGCTACAGTGATATTGCTTTCATTTTACTCATTAATATAAAGAAAAATTACAAAATATGATTATCTATATTTGTATTATCTAAGTTACATTTAAAGGATAAAAACTGGCTAATGTCCGCTGAGTTAAAGAAATTCAGTAACTGTAGATATTACTCTTTGAGTTTCAAAACAAATTAGAATCTGTCTGGACTCATCATCAAAACTTAGCGTGTTCCAAAAGATTGAATTACCACAAAGGAACATTTGGACATTACATAGACGATCTCAGATAAGCCTAAAAACAATTTGAAATTAGGAATATGTTATCTCACAAGGTAGTGTTACATCACTGGTGTTTCCAAGCCTAGGCTACATAAATATCAAGTAGGCAGTGACATTTAAGATACTTGTTTTCTGTCCTCCAGATCTGTTCTTACGGATGTGGAATGTAGCACCATTATCTATTGAGTTGCTCAGACCCCCAAACTTAAGATTCATTCCTAATTTATTCTTTTTTATACTTTTCTCATCCAATTCATCAGAAAGTCTTCTTAACCCTCAGCCAAAAATATATATTTGTCTATCTTACTTAAACTTTACTGCTAACCCATGTCAAACAACCATCTTCTTACCTGGAATACTAGGCTGTTAATTGGGGAGTCTTGCTTCTACTATATGCAGTTGTAATACTTAATCCTTTTTTCAATGCAGTAGAGTGAACTTTTACTTTTTTAATGTAAATCTCACATTTAAATTGGATCATGAGCTACTGAAGGGAAAGTGCCTGGCACATATTAAATCTGTAATATTAATAAATGCTTTGCTGTTACATTATGCCATTTGCAATTTCTTTAGATTCCATAGAAAGCAGCATACTAAACTCTCTAAGTCACACACGTGCATTCAATTAGACATTTTTAAAAGATGTATAAACACATTTGCAGGATTAAGCTTGTGATTAAATTAATTACAATTTGCTATATTACATAGTCTACATTTTTACAAATACATTAGCAAAGGAAAATATTGCTTTTTATAATTGTGGTTCCACAAATCTGCATTCTAGAAGTAATAAAGTAATACATGTTAAATGTCTTTAAATTTTTACATGGGGTAGTATGAATATCTAAATTAAAACTGTCAAGTATTACTCTCAATATCCAGAATATCTTCAACAACTTTATGGAGGTATAATTGATATATAGTAAACTGATATATTTAAAGTGTACATTTGATAAGTTTTGACATGTGTAAATCCCCATGAAATCATCACCAAAATCAAGAAAATGAGCATATCTGTAACTACCAAAAATTTACTCAAGTCCCTTTGTAATTTCTACCTCCTGCCCCTTACTGTCTCCCCCTATCCCCATATAGACAACTGATCTGCTTCTGTCTCTACAGATTAGTTTACATTTTATAGAGTTCTATATAAATGAAATCATATAGATTTTGACTGGCTTATTTCACTCAGAAAAGATCATTCGGAGAATTAGACCTATCGGAGCATGTATCAATAGTCAATTCCTTTTCCTTGCTAAATAGTGTTCAATTCTACAGACATTTACTATTTATCCATTCACCTGTTGGTAGATATTTGGGTTGTAGTTGTAAGTCTTTGAATATACCTATTTATGTTTTTATTTCTCTTGGATAAATATGTAGGAGGAAAACATCTGGGTAATATGGCATGTATATGTTTAACTTTTCAAGAAACTATGAGACCTTGTCCAGCCTTCTTCCGCATACTACTAAACTCTTGATATGGTCAGTCTATTTAATTTTAGTCACTCTAATAGTTGTGTAGTGATTCCACATTGTGGTTTTGATTCACTGTTTCCTTAGTGATTAATGGTAATCAGCATCTTTTCTTATGCTTATTTCTCATCTGTATACCTTCTTTAGTGAAGACTCTGCTCATATCTTTTGTCCATTTATTACTGATTTGTGTTCTTACTTAGTTTTAAATTTCTTTTATATGATACAGATACAAGTGCTTTATCATATACATGGCTTGCAAATATTTCCTCAGTTTGTGAGTTTTTTCATTCTCTTAACAATATCTTCCAAAGAGCAAAAGTTTTGAATTTTTATGAATCCACGTTTCTCAATTTGTTCTTTTATGGTTCATGCCTTTGATGTCATATCTATAAAAGAAAATTGCCTAACTTAGCTCTAAAAGGTTTTTATCCTCTATTCTATAAGTTTTATAATTTTTAGATTTTAGATTTAGGTGTTTATATCTACATTTAAAATAATGTATTTTGCTTCCTCAACTTTGTTCTTCTATTTCAAATTTGTTTGGCTTTTCTATGAGCTTTGTATTTCAAATGAATTTTAGAATTATTATATCAATTTCAATAAAAAATTGGGTAGGATTTGGGATGGCATTGTTTTGAATCTATATATCAATTTTGGAAGAGTTGGTATTTTAAAAATATTGAAAAATTTGACCCATGAGTGCAGTGCATCTTTGTATTTATTTAGATCTTTAACTTCTTTCAGCAATGTTTTGTTAGTTTTCAGTGTTCAAGTCCTACACATATTTTGTCAAATGTATTTCTAAATATTTCATATTTTCAATGCTATTATAAATGGGATCATTTTTATAATCTCAGTTTGTGATTGTTCATGATAATATCAATATATAGAAATAAAATTCATTTAAATTTATTGATCTTATATTCTTTAACCTTTCTAGAATCATTTTTTAGTTGCAATAACTTTTTTGAGGATTCCATCAGATTTTCACATAGGTGATCACATATTTGGTAAATAAAGAGATTTTTAACTTTTCTATTTTTTCCTTTCCAATCTGAATGTCTTTAATTTCTTTTTTTCTTTAATGCTCAGGTAAAGCCTCCTGTTAAATAGAAGTAATGAGAAAGGTCATCCTTGTCTTCTTTCTGAACTTAGGAAGAAAGCATTTATTCTTTCCTAATAATAGTCATTATTCATCATTGACAAATGTAACATTCATCAGTAAGGATGATAGCTCTAGGTTTTTCAAAGAGTACCTTCAACAGGTTGAAGAAGTTGCTTTTTATTGTTAATTTTCTGGGTGTTTTTATCAAGAATAGATGTCAAATTGTGTAAAATGCTCTTTCTGCATCCATAAAACAATCAAATGTTTTTAAATTTTTGATTGTTAAAATGGTTAATTGTATTTAGTGATATACAAATGCAAAACTTTCTTGCAATCCTGAGATGAACCTCACTAGTCCTGATATATATTATATACATTTATATTTATATTATTTATATGTTCATTTATTCATTTATACTTATTGATCATATATATGTGTGTATATATATATATTTACATATATAGTTGACCATTTGAACATGGTTTTGAACTGTGCAGGTCCTCTTATACACTAATTTTTTATCAGTAGTAAATACTACATACAGTACTACATGATTCAAGGTTGGTTGAATCTACAGATGCAGATACAGAGGAAACTCGGAGAGGAAGGGACACCTATAAGCTATATGCACTGTTCAAGGATTAACTGTGTATGGTTGGATTCAATTTGCAAAAATTTTTAAGCAAATTTTGCACAAATGTTTCTGAAGAATACTGTTTCTAACTTTATTTTATTTTAGTATTTGTCTGGTTTTGACACCACGAGCTCATACTGGCCATGCTCATAAAAGCTTTTATTGAAGTGCTATTATCAATTTCTTCAAAGTTTGGATAAATTCACTAGTGAAGCCACCTGGACTTTCAGGTTTTCTTTAGGGAAAGTTGTTAACTACAAATCAACTTACTTTTATGGATAACTGTTTAAAAGATTTATCAGTTTTTAACCTTTTTTTATGAATGTGTATCTATGTATGTATTTTTATAACAAATATGAGAAAAACATGCAGTTTTATTTCTTATACCTACTTTTCTAAGGAATTGATTATTATGGCCTTGGTATAGCTCAATAATTTTCTGGAAATACAGGTTTCCCTGCTTTACACTTTTTTAGGTGTTTTTTTTCCTCCTTTATTTTTTAGAGACTTTTCAGGTTCACTGCAAAATTAAACAGAAGGTACAGATACTTCCCATACATTTCCTACCACCACACATTCATAGACTCTCCCACTGTCAACATCACCCACAGAGTGGTATATTTGTTATAATGATGAATCTACAGTAATACATCATTGTCAACCAAAGTCCATAATTTACATTATGGTTCACTCTTGGTGTTGTAGATTTTATAAATTTGAACAAATGTATAATGATGACTATTATTATAATATCATATAAAGTATTTTCATTGCTCTCATAATCCTATGTGCTCTGCCTGTTCATTCCTCCCCACCCCCATGTTTGTCATCCACTGATCTTTTTATTGTTTCCACAGTTTTGCCATTTCTAGGATGTCATATAGTTGGAAAAGTACAGTATATAGCCTTTTCAAAATAGCTTCTTTCACTTAGTAGTGTGCATTTAAGATTCCTCTAGATCTTTTAATGGCTCATTTCATGGCTTATTTCTTTTTAGTATTTCATTGTCTGGATGTACCACAGTGTATTTATGCACTCACCTACTGAAGAACATCATGGTTGCTACCAAGTTTTCACAATTATAAAGAAAGCTGCTATAAACATCCATGTGCAGGTTTTTGTATGGACATAAGTTTTCAGTCCCTTTGGGTAACAAACAAGGAACATGATTGTTGGATCATATGATAACAGTGTGTTGAGTTTTATAAGAAAGAACTAAACTGTCTTCCAAAGTGGCTGTACCATTTTGCCTTCTCACCAGCAACGAATGAGAGTTCCTATTGCTCCAATCTCACCAACATTTGGTGTGGTGGCAGTGTTCTGTATTTTGGCCATTCCAATAAGCGTACAGTGGTATCTCATTATAGTTTTAATTTGCATTTACCTAATAACATATGATGTGGAAAATCTTTTCATATGCTTATTTGTCACCTGCATATTTTCTTTGGTGAGGTGTCTGTTAAGGTCTTCAGGTCGTTTTTAATTTTTTTGTTGGCTTATTGTGAATTTTTAGTTCTTTGTATATTTTTGATGATAATCCTTCATCACATGTGTTTTTTATTTATTTTATTTATTTATTTTTATCACATGTGTTTTTTATAAAATTTTCTCCTGATATAGGGCTAGGCTTCTAATTTTCTTGACTGTCTTTCACAGAGCAGCAGATGTTTAATTTTTATGAGATCTAGTTTATCAATTGTTTCTGGATAATTGGAAATAAAACGGATCATGCCTTTGGTGTTGTATCTAAAAGGTCATCACCATACTGAAGATCATGGAGGTTTTTTCCTATGTTATCCTCTAGGAGCTTTACAGGTTTGCATTTTACATTTAGGTATGTGATCAACTTTGAATTAATTTTTGTGAAGGATGTCTAGATTCATTTTTTTGCATGTTGATGTCCAGTTGTTCCAGCACCATTTATTGAAGAGACTATCTTTGCTCCATTGTATTGTCTTTACACCTTTGTCAAAGATCAGCTGACTATATTTATGTGGGTCTATTTGTGGACTCTCTATACAGCTCCATCCATTTGTCTGCTTTTGCCAATACCATACTGACTTGATTACTGTAGCTTTATAGTAAGTCTTAAAGTCAGGTAATGTCAATCTTCCAACTTTGTTCTTCTTAAATATTCTGTTGGTTATTCTGGGTCTTTTGCATCTTATTATACATTTTGGAATCATTTTGTTGATACCCACAAAATAACTTATTGGAATTTTGATTGAGAATACATTGACTCTCTAGATCAAGTTGGGAAGAACTGACATCTTGACAGTACTGCATCTTCCTATGTATAAACATAGACTATCTCTCCATTCATTTAGTTCCTCTTTGATTGTATTCATCAGAGTTTGTAGCTTTCCTCATATAGCTATTGTACATACTTTGTTAGATTTACACCCAAGTATTTCATTTTTGTGGATACTACTGTAAGTAGAATTGTGTTTATAACCTTTAATTCCACTTGTTCATTGCTGGTAGATAGGAAAGCAATTGATCCTTCTGTGCGCAGAGGTCTAGCCAAGTCTCTCGACTGTCATAGCAAGTTTGCAGATTTAAAAATAGTTATTCATCAATCATCATTTTTAACCCCAACCCCAGGCCCTCTATATAAAAGAAGTATATGCAATACACATGGAAAGGAAAGAGCTGTGTGGAAAACTGAAGAATTGTTTCACTAGGAATGTCAGCCCCTCTGCTGGAGACCCCCCTTTTTTCTTTTCCCAACTTCTGAAAAAAAAACTATGCTTGTCTTCTTGCCAGGAGGTAGAATAAACAATGCCAATCATAGGAGGGAACAGCAAGTAAACTATGGAAGGAAGTGGTAAAGGGAATAGATTCCTAAGTATCAAAAAACTAGAACTAATTAGCGGCCCCATGTTGGGACCTCAGCAAAAACAATGGCTGTGTCAGTAAACAAGCCCAGAGAGGCAGTGACTTTTCCTAAGTTAGCTTCATAAATTTATTAGGTGTAAGGATATCAGGTTACATGCACAGATATTTGAACTACTCTCACATTTTTCAGTAGCTTGAAGTTTAATAGCTTCATTGGGATCCATGGCTTTTTTCTATAAATGTTTATTTGTATTTAGTCAGATGTAATTTAATCTGGTGAAATAAAACTTGGAATAGGGGTAGAAAGATCAGTATCTAAAAAAAAAGACATTGTAGAAACAGAGGAGAACAAAGAGTGTGAAATAGCAAAAGAAGATTTAATATAGGCAAATTGTGAAGAGAGACATTGATATCTCAAAAAACAAGTAAAAGAAAAATGAACTGTCAAAACTAAATATGGCATTCTTATTTTTTCTTTTTTAATTATCCCATATTTATGCATTCATTCAACCAACAGTTATTATGTGCCAGTGCACCATTACTATGGTTAAAATATATTTTTATTGATAACATATCACACATATTCTGGTTTCAAACAATCTCGTGTAGGTAAAGGATTCTAGGAGAAAAACAAACAAAACAATGCTAAGGAGGTAACCTTAAGTAGTAATGGATCAAAAATCAGATCTGGTTTTTTGTCCTCTCTTTAAAGTTGTTGAGGATCTGATACATGAATTACTGAATTTATGTTGTATTTCAATCTACATGTAACATTAGGTTGAAAAGTATTTTAAAAGTATTATGTTACTGGAGAAAAAGCCAATGATGGTAACATAATAATGAGTTATTCAACTCATTTTCAACAGAAGGGGGAAAGAAAACTTTTGTGTTAAGAATTAAATCAAATGAAGTCTTCTCAGAATATTTTCTTTATTATTTCAGAAAGTAAATATTTTAACTTTAAAAAGCTAACTAAGTACATTCTAAGTACCAGTTTTTTTTTAATGAAGTTACTGGCAACAATAAAATCTTGTTAATATTTTCTCCTGCCTTATTTTAAAATAATATTAAAAATTCTTTGTAGAAAGCACAGCATATACTATACAAATAACAAAATCACCCACAATCTCTTTATTTTTACATTCTTTTATTTATTATTCCAAATATGTAATGAAATATATGTATTACCTTATAGAGGTGGGATCTCTGCTTTTAAACTTTTTTCAACGTAATAATACAATGGGAACATTATCCATAATCATAATTATATATCAATAACATCATGTTAAATGGTGACATAGTATTCCATTATTCACTATCATTGCTCCTAGATATTTAGATGGTTCCCAAATTGTCACTTTATGCAACAAACACATTACTAGAAACATACTTGATGCATAAATGTTAGGTGACATCTTTACGTCCTTTTGACCCATTCCCAGAAGTGAATTTTGTGGATGAAAGGAAGGATATAATCATTTTTTAAATTTTTGATCTATATTCACATGCCTATGTTAAAGGTTGCAGCAATTTGCATATTTTCCTGTATATATGGCAACATTAGGTGTTAACATGGAAAGAAAAGAAGATCAGTTGAAATAGGTTAAACGTGATTTTACTTTCTTCCTTATATTTGAGACACTTTAAAAATTATCCAAAAAATCAACATAAAACTTTATGCTCTTAGTTACAACCACAATCAACAAACAAATCATAAAGTTTTGTGTATTTGCTCAGATCACACTGAAAGAGGAGACCCTCCTGGTTGGAGGGGCACAATTGAAATTCAAAGAAACATTGAAATAATGAAACCAAAAGATAAATCTGATAAAACTACATTTCAAAGGTGAGGCACAATGAAAAAGCAATTCCACATATCACTAAATGAGCACTTGGAGAGTTTCCAGCTTGGCCATGGGTTTTTCTGACTCACTGAACATTAAAAACTTGGTGGTAGTTGTGGAGGGTGGAATTAGGGGCAGGGAGAGATGTGCCCCATGGGAAGGAAATACAAATTATGTGAGAGGGATTAAAAAAAAATCCCCTTTTGCTTCTAGGGAAAAAAAATCTAGTTGAGCCTTTTTCTATGTTTTCATCTCTTCTGGACTGTGAAATCAAAAGACTGACACAGTTTAATACACTCACAGAGAAACACAACAACATGTCACTAGATTTAGTGCAAGATGTAGATATTTTCCAGTAAATATAAAATCTGATTTCTTTCAAGTTACTGTGTAAATATAACTGATGTCATCACTCTGGTAGCTCCACATTTATTTCACACTACTCAAGCTGTATCAAAGAATAGAGTGAAACTTTTCAGGGCAAGGATCCTATCTATCTTACTCATTTTTAAACTTCTATGCCTTGTAAATTGTGGGGTATAAAGTAGGTGCTTGTCTTAGTCATCACGGGTTGTTATAACAAAATATCAGAGACACTGACTTAAACAATAACACGTTTATTTTTCATAGTTCTGGAGGCTGGGAAGTGAGACATCAGGGTGCCAGCACAGTTGGGTTCTGCTGGAGAACTTCTTCCTGGCTATCAGGAGGCTGTCTTCCTGCTATATCCTCATAACTTGGAGAGAGAGAGCTCTGGTATCTCTTCTTCCCAGCATGGGGGCTCCACCTTCATGACCTCATCAGAGCCTAATTACCTCTCAAAGACCCTACCGCCTAATACCATCACATGGAGGGGGTGAAGGCTTCAACAGATGAATTTTGGGGAGGACACATTCAGTCCATAACAGTGCTTAAACACATTTCTCAAATAAAATTGAATTCAAATAAAGTATCAATGGCAGGAGTGATAAATCTTAGCATGTCCATATAGATAGGTCAAACATAGCAAATTGGTCAAATGCTGGATCCCATTTGACTCACCTTTGTAATAGTACAATTAATATATTGATCTCAAATATAATAATGTCTGTGTGAATCTTTTAATTCCCATATAAAGATGTTGACACTTTGTTGTGCATATAATTTTAATGAAAGCTTCCATTAAAGATTTCATAAAGATTCTTCCATAAACATTCCAAGGATCTTCCCTCCATTTTTCACTTAATTTTTCTATATGCTCTTAATCATGCTAAAATTTACAATTAATTTTTCCATGGAAGAGAGACAATGCTTATTGAGTATTAATTCTCAAACCTGTGCATAATATTTTCTTCCAAGTACTCTGTGAAGTGGACTTTGCAATCCTGTTTTATGGTTGACTCAGCTAATTGTTCCAAAATATAAAAATGTCTGTGCAACTCTTTCAGTTCCCACTATATAGATGTTGGTACTATATTGTGGATATAATTTTAATGGAAGCCAGAATGTATTTCTTATGCTTCACAATATGGGGAGTTTCCAAAGTATAGTCTTTATTCCCTTCTTCACTTTCACCACAAAGGCCTCTAACTTTCTCCATTGATTTTTGCCAACTGGTAATTTCATAACCCCTTTACCCCTTTCTGAGAAATTCTGAGAATTGGACAATGTTATATCATGTAGCTGGAGAGGCAGTAGAATTTGGGTGTAATTAAGCAAGCTCTTGGAAATTTTTGCCTAATACCTAACTTGGACTTGGTAAAATCAAATACAGTGATTTATTCTTCCTCCTCTTTCTTTATCCAAAATATGATTTCTCCCTCAATCCAATTTTATCACAACCAGCAACGTATATAGACTGTACAATTTCTAATAAATAGGACTTATGGGAGCTTATATACCCAATCACCAATTATATAATTTTCTTGTTATAAGGAATATCTTCTAAGTTTAAAACTATCAGTGTTCAAGTAACCATTTAGAGGAGAGAAAATATGAACTCTGTCGGAAACAGGGCCTGAATTTATGGTATGGAATAAATCAGCTATTTACATGTCCTTTGCACTCTGATACACAAAGAGTAGGGAAAGGAATACTTTATAGACTCCTGCTTCCCTGGTGTAAGCTCAACATCTCCTAATACACAGTTTAAAAAATGGTTTAGTCTGTAAAGAAGTTAGTAATGGTTGTCAGATCAAAAAACAAACCCAGATTTATTTGTTATTCACTATCATCATGCCATAAAATTTTTCAGTAACTTTGCACATAATGTTGGCAGTGTTCTTGTGGTAAGAAAGGTTTAAATTGTGAAGGAAGTCTGAGGAAATCTTAGGGTCACCTCTGCTACCTTTAGAAATAATTGCAGAGAATTCTGAAAAGAAAACTAATTGTCGGAGCTGCAGATATTCTTAACATTTTTTCATTTCACAGTCCTGCCCTAGTTT
Source organism: Hippopotamus amphibius kiboko (assembly GCF_030028045.1). Taxonomy (NCBI): domain Eukaryota; kingdom Metazoa; phylum Chordata; class Mammalia; order Artiodactyla; family Hippopotamidae; genus Hippopotamus; species Hippopotamus amphibius. The sequence continues at coordinate 146,752,676 of NC_080190.1, read as the reverse complement.
CTTTCAATAAAGAATAGCAAGTCCATGTTATTTAAGGTGTCATGTATTAATTGGTTATGAAAAATGCTCAGCAACTTCTCTGAGAATTGACAGTTGCCTAGCATAGCAAGCACAGCCCTGTTTTACTTGCTTCAGTCAATTAAAATCTGGGTCTCCTGAGCAGTTTCTAGGTAGAGACCCAATATGATACCTAATCATTACTTCATATCCTAATGACACAAAAACATTCCTAGAGACATTTAATTTTTAGTGCCAGAGGTTTTCTTGATAAAAGCTTTAAAAAAAATAGAAAGTCTTACTTTAAAAATCAGAAATGGCATCGCTGCCTGGTAAAGGAACAACCACTGAAAGGAGAAGAAAAACAGTTATTGTCATCACCTAACAATGTATTTAAAGTGTTACTTGGTACAATATGAAATTCTTCTGCACTCAGGAAAGAAAGAAATTGGTGGAGCTAAAATTGTTAGGCCAAATTAGGCTTAGTTTTTCAGTTTGTTTTAGAGGTGTGTCTGCATGTTTATTACCGAAAGTGTGACATTCTTTATCAAGACTTGTTCCCATGGGATGCCGAATTAGAAAGAGCAAGTATTTTCATCATTCTCCAAAGGAAATTTTAAAAATTTCTCTCATGATATTATGAAAACAATAGCTCAAGGAAAAAGACCCATCCTTTGAATTTAGAAATGCCTTGAAAATAGTATTAACTCCAAGCCATTCTGATGTAATCTATTAGTGACTAGATTTCAACTCTTTACATTATGCAACATGTAGCACCCCAGCTTTTGTCCATTTTTCTTCTACCATGAAATTAATAGGCTAAAACAAAAATACTATCACCCACCTCTAAAACAATATGTCATTTTATCAATGGGCTAAATGTTATATTTGAGAGTTGCATAAAATAAACCCACTCTGTAGATTCATGAAAAAAAATATAATTGGAAACTTTTACAGTTTCTTTCCTGGCATCCCCCAGATCCCGGTATCAGTGCTACTTCTCTCTGTCCCTTCACAACCAAGCTTTCCTTAAAAATTATCTTGTGCTAACACTCTGTATTTCTTTCCCATTCATGCCTTCCATCTTCAATCTAACACCTGTTCCTGTACCTACTTAAACCACTCTCATTTAGGTCACCAATGGCCTCCAGATAGCTAGATCCAAAGGACATTTTTATATCTTTATTTTATTGCACTCTGTGGGTTTTGACAATGTTGACAACTTGCCACCACCTTAAATTTTCATTTCCCTTAGTTAATGTGACAAGATTCACTCCTATTTTGGAGGTCTGTATTTAAATGTCACCCCAGAGGCCTTCTCTGAGCACCCTATTTAGAAAAATCTACTGTCTGGATCCAAACCCTGTTTTATTTTCTTCACAATACATATCACTAACTGAAATTATGTTGTGTAGTCATTTCTCTCCTTGGTTATTGTGTATTTTCATCCTAGTTTCTAAGCTTCATGAGAGCAAAGACTGTTCTCTCTGCCACTAACCCTGGTACCTATAACAGTGCCTTCCACACACAAAAAGGAAGCTTAATAAACAATGACTGATGAACCTAAGTGAATGAATACTGGGTGCCAGTCTCTTAAAGCTAACTGGATATTTTCACTTAGATGTTTTGCAAGTGCCTCAAAGTCAAGATTTTAAAACTTAAATCTTTCTCCCCAAACGTGATCTTTGAATGCTTCTTATAAATCTGAATTCCTTCAATTCATCACCTTTCGCATCTAAAAGGTAGACATGATTTTGGAACGATAATTCTGTAATTTTCTTGAACTGTTTTTCTGTTATTTATTTCTATTTTCTCTGTCTTAGTTCAAATACTCCCACCTACAAGAGTAGGCTTCTAACTGGTCTATTGTCACCAGTCTTGACTCCATTTAATCTATCATCTACATTTTTACCTGCACAAACTTTCCAAAATGTGAATCTGCCCATTTTCATCCTTAGGTAGAACTCTTTCACTATTTCACTAAGGCTTCCACAATAAAGCAGCACTTCTTTTGCTTAGCCTTCCGAGGGTCTTCATGACATCTGTTCTTACCACTTACCCTTCTCCTACATGTTGTCTTCATTCTGTAAAGGTACTTCCAGTGACCTAACTGCAATATGCTCTTTTATTACTCCCTGCCTTCATATCTACTGTTCTCTCACTGTTAATACTCCCCCTCACTCCTCTCCTCCAATTCTTCTACTAATCACTTTCTTTAACAATAACATTTATTGTGTACCTACGACATGCCAAGCATTGTGCTAGGTACAGAAAGTATAGCAGTGAGGAAAAGCTAGACACAGTCTGTCCCTTCCTGAAGCAGCAGTGTGGTAAGGGAAGCGACCATATGGTAGGGGTGGTGCATGAGGAAGACAGGCTTGCATAGAGCTATTTTAGAAAAGGTCATTTTCATATTAAAATTCTCAAGAAAATTTCTGTGTTACACTAAAACAACTCAAAGGCACAAAGGGAAGAACATTAATTTAAATTGCATGTATTACTTGGTATGAAAACAAAATCCATAAATATCCCTTTTAAAAAAAATTCAACTTCTAATTGCTACTTTCAATGGTTGGGTAGAATGTTACATTAAAGAATCAAGTTGCATCTGGCTAACTTGTACTTTTATCTAGGTATACAAATAACAAAAACACAAAAACCAAGCAGGATCCTTAATCTTGTGAGTATGTGTGTGTGTGTGTGTGTGTATTTATATATAGATAGATAGATACAGATACATAGATAGATAAAATTTAAATATGTAAATTATTTAAGCCCACCTAGTACATTTTGCCTGGGGATTATAGTTCATCATTTATACAGTGATAATTTAGTAGATTAATCCAGAGAATAGGCCAACATTGTTGTAATCACATAATTTATAAATGTAGTTATGCAAACAAAGATAATTATGTGAGTTAATCATATATTTTTGTAAAACTCTCAAATTTGTAGAAATTATGTTCATTCACTCTCTCATTTAGTCAAATGCAAAGCAGGTTACATATTCTTGTTTAGGAAGCTTTAAAAGTAATATATTCGTAGTCTCAATAGTATCGCCCTCTTTCCAAGTATTGTCTAAGGCACCAATAGGTCATAAAAGCTTTAGAATAAGCAAATAAAACATGTCATTGTTTTCATCCTGAAGGAAGAGCACAGTTGTGATGTGTGTGTGTGTGCATTAAACAGTTCATCCTCCCCCCACAGGCTTTATCTTGAACTAAAGCCTCACTGACTCTTGCAATAAGAAAAATCTATACAACAAATAAATGGAAATATTTACAGATCTCAAAATAGAGAGCTTTTGTAATAAGCAGATATTGGGAGGAAAAGCAGGATTAAAGCTTTTTTGGAGTCAACTTACCTATTTTTATACCATATTCTCCATTCAGTTATACATTTGCTACTTAATGAGTAGCTACTCTAAGACTCAGCTTTTCAGTCATGACTACTTTGGTTTATACATAACCAAAATGCAATTCAAATTTTTGATAAAAACAGAAATTTATTGGCGTACATAACCTAGAAGTACTTGAATAGGGGCAGGCATGACTAGATCCATTGCGTAAACAACATTATCAAAGTCCAATGTCTCTTACCTCTATAGACTCTTTCTTTGTCTCATGTCCAGGCTTCATGAACTGAATCCTTATAAACCCCTGGCTTGAATCAATTTTATTACCAACAATCCAAGTTGGAAATGATGTACCTTCTCCCTAAGCTTTCCATAGTGCACATTCCTGAACCCATCACTGGAATAGGAGCAGATAGCCAGGTAGCATAAGCTGGAATACAGAGCTGGAATCAACTCCATAGGAGGTTTTGCAATAAAAAGTAGAGTGTTTTCCCAGTAAAGAGAAGGATGTTTTTACAATAAAAAAGGTTAAGTTGCCTAGGCAGCAAAAAGCAAGAGGAATCATCTAGACGTAGCTCAAGGAATTTACAATTTAGTAAGAAAAAGCAATAGATTAATAATTATAATTCCTACCCAATCCCACAATTAAATTTAGCTTCTTACCAAATATTAGAATAAAATTATATTAAAAAATGTATTGAGTTCAATACTGTATTAAAAGCAGTGCTCCAAGCATCTAGTAGAATCAATGAGGCATAATAAGTAAGACAGTCTCTACAATTAAGTTTATCTGTTTTAGGGGACGTAGCTAGATTCCATGTAAATAAATAGATGGTAGATGATGATAGATAGATGATTGATAGATAGACTGAAACTGCAGCAAAGTATAAAACAAGGGAAGTAGAAATCAATCAAAAGGTATGAGATTAATTCCTCCTCTCTTTTACTAGTTATGTGACTTTGAGCAATGCAACTCATTTCTCTAGGCTGTTTTGCTTACCTATATAATGGAAATTCTATTTTCTATATATCTCATACTCTGATGGGAATTAAAAATGATAAAATATCTGAAAATTCTGTTTCAGTAGTAAATCTCTTTCCAAATAAAGCTTTTAAAAAGTTTCACAAGTAAATAGTTTATGCTACTTTGCACCAGTTATCTTACTGTCATTACAGTTCAATTTATTTGCTGTTGGTTTCGATGACTGCTTGGAGTTTCACAAATAATAGTAAACTGAAATAAAGCCAGTATATATCATTTGAAGTAATTTAGGTAGCATTAGGCATCAGATTTCCTAAAAGCACTGAGGAAAAACTAAATTAAAAATGGGAAATTCATTGAGGTATTTTTAACATCCGTGTAAGGGAAATAAGATTTAGTTTTAAATATATTAATTGAGAAATGCCCGTTAGTTATACTGCGATATACACTGACAGAGTCTCAGCAGAAGGCAAGGAAACTGTTTAAATTATTGGCTATTTTGTGGTAAGTGATTTAGGCACAGATTGGCAAACTTTTCAACACAGTGCCTGATAGTAATTATTTTAGCCTCAGAGTAACATAAGGTCCCTGTCACAATACCCAACTCTGCCAAAATAGCACAAAAGCAGCATAGATATTGTATACACAAATATGTGTGACTAAATGCCAGTGAAATTTCTACACAAACTATGGTTTAGGGGCAGTAATTTATAGACCCTTTGTGTAATGCAACAGAATCTTTAACATAGCTAACTGGATATCAGCCAGTTTTTTCTCTTCTTATGTCTAGCCTTTGTTAGCTCTTTTGCAAAAAGAAAAATGAAAGGATTATAAAAGTGTCTTATTATGACAAACTATCATTGTAAATTATAACCTGGAGGTTGAAAATGTCCTAAAAGTCATTTTCACAAGCCCCATTTTGATATGATTTAACTGAACTCTGAAATTGTATCCACAAAAATTACTCCATCTTCTATTTCACATTTACCCATCTCCTTACCACAAAAATATGCCACTTTAGTTATCAGGGACAAACCCAAACTCTTTATTCAAATAGGGAATCATTCCAGATCAACTTCATAGCTTACAAATAAGCAAAAACAAAACAAAACAAAACAAAACAAACAAACAAAAAAAACAGGACTAAAAACTTAACAGGAAAAGGCCTTAATGAACATGGTTGCTCTTACAATTAAATAGAAAAGGCCAGTTATCTGTTATTAACTAAAAAAGAGAAAGATACATGGTAATAGTGATGTGTGTGTCTGTGTTTGTGTGTATGTGTGTATGAGAGAGAGAAAGTGTAACATAAATACGTACATATTTATATGGAAATTCATAAAAATAATAGAAAATGTGGTAGCCATCTTTGTGTTTTTTTTTTTTAACTTCTCAAAATCATTTCACCATTTTTATGGCAACAGTTCCCCCAATTTTGAGTTATTCTTTTCCACTCAAGCCATGAGGGTGTCTCATTTTCTACACATAAGCCTGAATGTGTGGCCCAAGCTGAGCCAATAAGAGCCTCTGTTCCTTCCTGTCACAATGCTTAGCTGAGAGTTTAGGGAATGAAATGGCCCCTTCAAAACTACCCCTGGAATTTTATGATTGGAACTGGGAGAGAGTCGCTATGTATCCTGCCAGAATTATGCTAGATGCTTATGGAAACATTGTCTGAGGATACATTTCTCTCTGTGTATGCATGCAAAAAGATAAGTTTATTCTTAACTAAAATAAGATTGTGATATAACTGTAGTTGTCCAATTTTCATGTAAAATGTACACTTTTTATTTGTAATTACATTACGAGCTACCTTTCTTAGTACCTAATTCATTTTCATATGTGTTGTATTTTATACACACACACACACACATTGCCCTTCTAAAACAGTATACCATATTTCTCTCAAATTTCCATTTACTTCTACATCCAATGAACATTTATTGTATGCCAGGCAATTTTTGTATATGTTGGCCTATTTACTCCCCCTACCACCCCCAAAATCCCAATCAGGTAGTTATTTATTATTATTATTTTTTATTCCTTTTCTTATGAGAGAAGAGGTTAAGGGAGGTCCAGCAACTTGTCCATGATTACACAGTAAGTGACACAACTGAGATTTGAACTCAGGCAATCTAGCTTCAAGGGGTCAGCTTTTAATCACCAAGTTATTGCACTTCAGTATATGTCTATTTCCTACACTTTTATCAATATGGATGGCATCAGGTTTTCAAATTTTATCAAACTAGTGGTTTAAAAAATCTCATCAATTCAATTCATTTGATGAATAGTGAGTTTGAGCATTTTTGTGGCAGTTTATTGGCTATTTGCTTTTCTTTTTCTATGAATTACTCATTCACATGTCTTTTCTGTTTTTCTACTAGGCTATGTCTTTTACTTAGCAGTTTAAAGGAACACAGTCTGTTATATATGTGTTGCTAAAGGTTTTCCTTTATCCTGTCACTTGTTTTTTACATTTATTTGTGATATTTTTCTCTGTAAAAACCTTTCAAACATTTTGTGTGTTCAGATCTGCCAATCATTTCATTTATGACTTCTAGCTTGTGTGACTGGCTGAGTCAGTTACAGTTATATTACAAGAGAATACAAACATCTTTTCTCCTAGTGGTTTTGTTGTGTTAGACAATATTAAAATCTTCATCATTTTGAACTGAGGCCTTAATTTATGTTTACTGCAATTAATAACTAATTACCCCATCTATTGAAAAACAAATGTTTTCTACTGATTTGAAATGCCACATTTATCATTCCAAAACTTCCACAAGTCCTTAGTCCTGTTTCTGACCTTATTATTTTGTTCCATTGATTTATATGTCTTTTCATGAATCAGCACCTTATTTCTTTTATCTTTAGAGGTTAATAATAATTTTGTCACCAATTAAAGCTGGTGTCACTTAATTGTTGCTTGTTTTCAAAACTTATTAGTGATACTTAACAACTTTTCCAGATGGATGTTATGGTTAGTGTATTTAACATGTGTCCAGTATTAAAGATTTCTGCTCAGAAATGTTCTTTCACACTATACAAGATTTTTACCTTTATGAGCCATCTTACATGTTTCCACATATATGACCTAAACATTTATTTTCTTTATGTTTTGATGCTTCTATGTGTGAGTGGTGTCTTTTTCTCCAATTGTATTTTCTTACTAGTTTTATATCAGCATTTTGCCTAGAAGTTAGGCATCCTACTAGACTATCATCTTAATTACAATAGTTTGTACCTGAACCGGTTGAGTGTCCCTGGTAGACAACACTATTAATTATTAATAAGAATAATTGCTCTCCTTTCCAAATCTGTGATTCTTTATCTTATTTCATCTCATCTAAAATAACTGACGTAAATATTCAGAAAATTAACTGAAGAATCTATATCCCACTGCAGTAATATTATACTGGGTTGGATGGTGTCCACATAAATTCCTTCCTGGAACCTTAGAATGTGACTTCACTTGGAAATAGATCGTTACAGATGTAACTGTAACAATGGGGTTAAGATGGGGTCACACAGAAGTAGAATGGGACTTCATTCATATCACTGGTGTCCTTATAAAAAGAGGAGAAGGAGACACAAAGATAGAGACTAAGGGGAAAGCACCTTGTGAAGACAGAGGCAAAGACTGGAGTAATACAAGCCAATGGATGGTCAAGACAGTGGGTAGCCACCAAAAACTAGAAGAAAATAATGAAACATTCTCCCTCAGAGGGTCCAGTAGAATCCAGCCCTGCTGCCACCTTTATTTAAGACTTCTAGCATCCAGAACTGTGAGAAAATAAATTTTTGCTGTTTTAAGCCACCTAACTTGTGGTACTTTGTTGAGCTAAACCTAAGAAATTAATACAAATATTGACTACAGCTTTTACTAACAGAAAATGACATCTTTAGTTTCTAAGGATATTCTTCATCAACTTTAGGAAATGTCCTTCTATTTTTCTTTTACATAAAGTTTGTATCATATTTCTTGAATATAATGATCTTTCAGCAGATATAATTAATATGATTCTATTGTTATTTTTTCCTTTATAGTATTAATATTGAATATTGCAGAAACCTAAATAATTCTCCACCTCTCCCTGCATGAACAGCTCTTTACATCATGCTTTTGAAGCTCTTGCCAGTAAGAAGAGGAGTCAATTTCTCTATACTTTGAATTTCTGCAGTCTGTATGCCATACCTTATGTAACAGAAGAGGGCAAAGGCAACATTCTTCAATTCTAAGCCTAGGCCTCAAAAGAACTTGCATTCTTGCATGCTTCCTCTTGAAACCTGGCCACCACAGTCTGAGCAAGTCTGATGAATAATGGATTTTGCCTAAGCCCAAACTAGCCAACTACCCATTGAGTAAACGAAGTTATCAACTGCTAGCTAACCACAGAGGCGTGAGTGAGTCTAGCCAAAGTTAACCAAGCCTGGACCAGACCAAGAACACTGCCCAGCTGACCTGAGGACTCAGGAGGAATAATTAATGGTTGTAGTTTTGGGCAACTAAGATTTGGAGTGATCTGTTATGCAGCAATAATATAACTATGAATACATATAATAAATATAAATGACCATATAAAATATGTGTATCTATATAAACTATATTAACAATATAAAATAAACTGATATAAACTTCATCAGTAGATTTTATAAAATTAAAGCATCCTTGATTTATTATTAAAGAAATGGTCGTACTATAGAATTATAATAAAACAGTACTAGATTCAATTACTGATGTTTTATTTAAAATTGTAAATCTCTGTTCCAGAATAAAGGACCTTGTATTTCCAGTCATTAAAATATTTTAAGATGATTGAAACTCAAATAATACTGAAAGTGATAAATGCATCCTTTATAAGTCAGTAAAAGATATTGTTACAACTGCCAAATATAACCTTTACTTTATCATTTGCTGAATCCTCATTATATGCAAGGGACCCTATGTCATTTTTCTATTCAATAATATATGACATTAAATTATTAATCTCAAATTACTGTGAGGACTGAAGTCCAAATAAATTAAGTAGCTTGTCCAAGATCAAGCTGTTCATAAGTGTTGCAATTAGGTTTAAGCTCTTATGTGAATAGTCTCAAAACTTAATCTCTGGACCACTTTGAGGAGGTCTAGAGAACAAAGGAAGATCGGAGGAGGTAAAGTGGGATGGCTTTACATTCAAGTCATAATTTGCTCTGAAAATCAAATAGCCTTCCTCTATATTTTCAATACTCGAGGGGTAATACCATACCCTCTTTTCTCTAACTTGAGATCCATAATCACTTTGTATAAACATGCTTAATATTTATTCTAATACTTAACTGGATTGTCACTTTAGCAGGAATATGTGGATTCATAAAAATAGTGAATTTGTAAGGTATACTACCTAGCCTTTTCTAAGTCCATGTCTATGATTTGAATAACACCCAACATAAAAATAAAGTTGGTGAGTATAAGCTTTCTAGTAAAGTTAGTAAATATTCACAATGTTAACATATGACTCCAATAAGGCCATGAATAATTAAACCTTGGTGGGATATAATATGTAAAATGATAAAGTAAGATAGTAAAAAATGTAAGCTATTGTTATGATTTAGTATAAAAAACTGTGGATAATCAATGTATGCAGAATTCCCTGTTCTGGAAAGAAGCACGATATAGTTGACCTCATGAGATCTATAGGTTGAAACCATGAGCAGCCATATAAATAGCATATGTTAGTGCCAAAGAAAGGATACAAGTTGTAAATCCTATGTGAGAAGGCAGTGATTATTCTGGGCTAAGATAGATGGGATGGTGGGACAATTATGGAAGAGGTGGGATTCCGAAAAAGTTAGAACTTAGAGAAGCAGAGAAAGCCATATAAGGATGGCTTTGGTTGGGGGAATGACATAAGTCAGAAATGACAAATACTCTGATACTCCTATCCCCTCTCCAGAGCCCATGGCACACATTACCAATGATCTGTGGCTTTTTGCTCTGCCTGAGTTAAGAGGCAGTCTTACAATGCCCATCAATAGACAGCTGCCCCTCAGAGATGGCACACAGAGAAAATTTTCTGTTGGTCCATGGGGGGTAAAAAAATTATGTGGGGGGTAAAAAAATTATGTGTGGAGTAAAACAGAGATATAAAAGTATATTTATTTGAAACATGAAGAATATGGGGAGTACTAACTGGGAAGTTTATAAGGACAGTAGTAGGTGGCTAGGAGTTTGCACATTTTTTATGTGCAATGGAGAATGATTAAAAACTTTAGCAGAAAAGTAAATGAGTGAGCAGCTGAGGAGGATTGTCACATTAATCTTGTAATGAGAAAGGGAAGGGAAATAGCATTAATGGAAAAAAAAAGATACAGAAATAAAATGCATAATAAAAAAAGAATTGTCAGGGATTAAAATTAATTTCTATGAACAACATAATGAAAGATCAGTTCAGATTTATTGAATTCTTACTACATCCACGATTCATGCTAAGTATTTTAAATGTGTTATCTCATTGACCCTCATAATATTCAATGTGATAGGGATCGTTCCTGTCTCCATTTCACAAATGGAGAAACAAAGGCACATAGATGCTAAGAATCTTGACCTATTTTGAAAACTAAATAATATATTGAATCTATTTAACTGGCTTTGGTTTCAGAATAATCTTTAATTTGACTTTAGTTCTCAGTTTAACCTTACATAGCTCTTATCTCTCTGTCATCTATAGAATCCTGCTTTATGAATATTTATAATAGTTTCCTCTAAGAACATAGAATTTGCTCAATTTCAGATTTTACTCTCAACAGAATAGTCAATTACATTTTGAATTAAAAAATACAACATATAGCCACTGTTGGGTATATTTGTAATATATTCTTGTCATCTACATTTTAAAATTCATCTTGTCTCTTAAAAAATTTGTTTTTCCTTATTGTCCACAAACACAAACAATAGCTAAACATTTTGTGTGCCTACTAAGTGCCAGTCACTGGGCTAAGCACTCTGCATATATAATCTCTCTAAAGCCTCGCATACTTTAATTAGGTGTGTAGACACACTTGCTGTCATTACAGATAAAGAAGCTGAAGCTTGTAGTGTTTAAATAACTTACCTAAGGTGCAGTAGCAAAGCCAGGAGTGAAATTCAGATTTCCACAGCTCTAAAGCACAAACCTATTTTCAGGAACTAAATTCTATCTTTCTTCACAAAATTATACTGTGCCAAATATACGTTTAGAGCACACTGAGCACTTAACTCATTTTGACAAATCTACCTCTTCTTAAAACCAGAGGCATTAGGTAAACACTAAGAAACCCAGCACTTAGCGGGTAATAGTTATATATTCTGGGCACTGTGATAAGCACTCCAGGCATGTGATAACACTCATTCTTTCTTTTACTCCACATTATGTATTGAGCATTGTTCTGAGTGCTTGGGAAGCAGCAGAGAATAAAATGGATGAAGTCCATGCTCTCTCATGGAGAAAAGGAAATAGATGCACACATATGCAGCAGTCCTTGTTTCTCACTGTTGTAATATACATGAATTTCAAATGGCAAGGTTTAGCTAAATAATACCAGTCTCACAAAAAATGATTCAAATTTCAGTTGCCAAGGACAAAGTTAGGGTTAGGATTACAGTGAGTAAACTCATAAAGTAAAACCTTCATTGCTAACTCTTCAGTCCACAAATTACTGCATAAATAATAGATGCATAATTGGGTGACAGATCACATTTCTTCTTTCAGTATTTATTGGTGATGGATCACAGTACATTTTATATTAATTTCACATACGGATAGCAAAACTTTCTTGGTATGTGATAGGAAATCTGTTGTTTCCTTGTCTCCCAGTGATAGATTCAGGTAACATTGTACAATTGTGAGTATTCAGAAGAAGGAACTGGCTAACAAAGATGAAAGGGCAGCAAAGAAATGAAAGTGAGTGTGACTGGTCAGGAATCTCTATAGGGGTCATACAATTACCCTTTGAGTTAAGTTACTAGCCCCCTGAGCCATTTATATGTGAGTAAGACCAAGAAGCAAGGATGTACTGAACAATGGTCATGCAGATATCAAATGCCAGGGCTTGAAATCAGACTCATGTTTATCTGAATTTTTAGTCCATATCCTTTTTGATATATTGGGTATCTTTCCCAAGGGATTTTTATAAGTGTGAAGGTTGAATGCATATTTAATATGACATGTCTCTTAAAGGACTTAGTTGATAGACTCTAGTACAGCTACAGTCTGTCCTTAATACAGTGTGTATTTAGTACAGCTAAAATAATTCATATCCAAGTTTTGCTGATTGATAGGCCCACACTGCACAAAAAGCCTGGCTTTTCTAATCTAAATAAACAAGTCTTTTGACAGCTCACTGCTGATACTATTTCAAGTTTTCCATAGTTCATTTTATTGGCCGAATATTGGCATGCTACCATAGGACAAGAAAGAGTACTCGCTTAAGCTAACACATGTCCCAGAATTTTCCATTTAGAAAGAAAGGAAAATCATACAGCCACAGAACTTCACAAAGGAGAGTGACTGTAGATAGTAGTGTTAAGAACTTTGAGAGATGCGGATGGAGATGCACTATGATTTCAGATACTGCTTTTTCCTGGTGAGAAAATCAAAATCTGATAAAGATCTCTAAGTTTAGAGAACAAAATTGGTCTTTAATTTCTTTGCATTTAATGGCCTTTAAGTCCTTTGCATTTAAAAGTCTTTAGCAATCATGCAATCATCAGAACACTTCAGCAACTTCCTAACTAGGAAATGTAACACCTACTTATGCTACTGTTAGCTTCAGTAGTTCAAAGAATGCAAAGTCAATAGCAATTAGGAAAGAAAACCTTTGAGAAAGGGAAAGATAGCTATAAAACATCTGTCTCTCTTAAAATCGACTCCCTTGGTACCTCCAAAAGCTAATGAAATGTCATTTCCCCATGACAAGTAGCCCACAGGTCTTTCTCTTCTTGGATAGGAGAAAAGGCATACTGTGACAGCATATGTAATACCCTTCATTATTAAAACTTGCATTATTCTAATGTTTCTGGCTCATAATTAATGTGTACATGATTCCAGAAGCTTAACTTCTATCCTCTATTTGTTGCTTAGCAACAATCAAGCTGAGTGAAACACTGCTAGGGTATAGACTATGGGTCATGATGGGGAAAGCTGCTTGGAATTATTGAGCTGGGATTGCTCTCTCTGGAGTCCTATAAGCATTGTCTGTATATAATGTAGTTGAAGCAAACTTCCTTTGGTAATGGGTAATCCTGGATAAATAAATCTGGGCCCATGTGAAAACAACTCTATTGTAGATGTTTTACTACAATAAATATGACAATTATTTTTCAAGAATACATTGAATTCCACTGTCTCTAAGGATTTCTTGCTTAAAAATAAAAACCAATTTTAATTGTCCTCATTGATGCAAAGACAATGTCTTTGTTCTTTTCTTGAGTCTTACCAGAATCAACAAGTGTAACTCTCTGGTTATTCCCTATGCTCACAGGACCATTCCTTTGTCTAGTCTACATATGCAAAGTGAAGTAGGGGGTTGTTATAAACTAAATGTTTGTGTCCCCTAACATTCATATGTTGAAATCTAATCCTCAGTGTGATGGGATATGAAGTTGGGACCTTTGGAAGGTGATTAGGTCATGAGGGTAGAGTTCCCATGAGTGGGACTAATGCTACCCAGGAGGAAGAAATTTTCCTGTATTCTTCAGGCTGGTCTAAATTAAATTGGCCTAAGACTCACTAACAGGAGGGAAACAAACAAAAGTATAACAAAATGTATACGTGGGAGAGGTCCAGGTAAACAGTAATTTGTCAAAATGGCCAAAGTCCTCAATTAAAATACCATCTTTAGCTAAAAGCAAAACAGAATGTTGGGTGTATTGCATTGGAACTTCAAAGGGAAGGAAGACAAGTCACATAGAGATGGAGGAATAAATGGGCCACGTACAGACAATGGGACAACAGAGTGGACTCTGATCTTTAAGCCTTGCAGAATCTCTCCCACCACACCTAGCCCATATTCTTTGATGATATCTCTGGCGATAGCTCTATTCAGGTAACAGGCCCTTTATCTAAATTCTTTTAGGCAGGTAAAGGCTGGGTAACAAGAAAAACTTCTTGACTCTTCTGTTTCTTAAAAGTAATCCACCTAAATTAACTTTCATGCCAAAAAACACGTTTTGAGGTGGCAACATATGCTTCCCTACAGTATCCTTATAAAAGAGACCCCAGAGCACTCACGTGCTTGCTCCTTCTGCTACGTGAGGACACAGCAAAAAGACTGTCATCTATGAACCAGAAACTGGGCTCTTTCTAGACTCTAAATGTGCCAGCATCTTGAATTTGGTCTTCCCAGCCTCCAGAGCTATGAGAAATAAATTTCTGTTATTTATAAGCTACCCAGTCTATGGTATTTTATTATAGCAACACAAACTGACTAACACAGGGATGGAGCCAGTTATTCAAGAATTCAGGTCCAGATCTCTTCCAGTAAATCACAAAGAAAATAAAGACAAACGTACGGGGTTTTACTGTGCTAAAATTGTCCACATAATCATGTGGATGTGTACATAGCTTTCATGACTATTTGAGACCTAACCATCTCAAATACTACCTTTGGCAGCCTAAAGGCTAGATAGAGAATTTCGATCTGAATGAAGACTAAAGTCAAATACCTGTAAAGTTACATGACTCTACCTTTCACTCCTGAGCTACCAATTTATATAGTAAATTGGCATTTATCATATATGCTAGTGTGCATGACCAGAATTGAAATATGCAAATACAAGCGAGATTCTCAAGGCAAGGAGTCCAGACATGTAGATTCCCACGCTACATGGAACTATAAAAACAGGCAACAGGAGTAGGGTGTTTAATTGAGTTGACTTTGTTTAGACCTCATTTAAATATTTAAGTAAGGGAAACAAGTTATTTTTCCCTTCCTGTTCCTGCATTCTTCATTCATATCTTTTATATTTGGAGTGTAATATTTTTAAAAAGTCTACTAAATAGTAAAAATTATTTAGTTTACTAAGTAGTAAAAATTATTTAGTTCATTATCTTGTTACCCTTATTAGTAATTATGTTACTAAATTAAATATGTGTTGTGAATGTTAGATAATACATAGCAATTGGTTACTCAAATTTATAGTAACTTAAGCATTCTGTTAGATATAAAACTGTAACCTCAAAATATTTTGATCTTTATCCAGTGTTGGAAAAAAGCAATGTACATCCATCTTTCAACTTTTATTTAGAGTGCTGCTAAAATATCAGTGATAAAGATGTTCTTTATTCAGGTATTAATATCATTTGATAATATGTCACTCTTAATTATAAGCCTCCATACAGAAATAGCCTACAGTAGAAGAGATTTTAAATATGTGCTGTGAAAAGACTCTGTATATGCAAATCCAGTCATGCGACAACTAATCCCACACTTAAATTGATCTTGTTAATTGAAGATCTGAAGGGAATCTAGAATAAGTGCAACTAAAAAGAGAGAACTGCCAATATGTTTCTAATATTGTCTATTGAAGAGTGACTGATTGCCTTGGATATTTGAATTCACTATGTCAAGTGTAATCATCCAAAGGAGAAGAAGATATCAAAGTCTCATAACCTAATCAGATTAACCCTGTTATTTAGCTTTCTCTGTCCTAATTATCTACTTGTGCCAACCTTCCCATTATAATTTGATTTCACATGTAAATGTGTCCAGAAGAGTGTGCTAAACAACTCATATGATAATAATATTATATTATTTATCATTTGAAAAGTTATATCAGTATATATATATATGTAATTTTTGTGTTGATTCTATACTTAGGTTATCAATTAAGCTTGATTATCTTATTTCAGGAATATGAACATAATTGCTTAATACAGACTTAACCAAAATCGTAGACCTGCCGAATAGAATTTTATCTCAATCTTGGTGACCATCAGATTCATCATGGGAATTTTATGAACTAGACACTCAGTGGAATCACCTCCAGAGATTCTGATTGATGAGGTCTAAAATGATGTATCTCTGCTTTAACTAGAGATTTATTTTTGGCATCATGGAGTGAGTAGGTCAACATAACCTCTCTCCAAAATTCCAACTAAATCCAGAACATGCAGAAATAATGAAATAATAAAGACTAAAGGCGAGATAAGTGAACTAGAAAACAGAAAGCAATAGAAAAAATAATGAAATTAAAATTAAAAGTTGTTTCTTTGAAAATATCAGCAAAATTGACAAACTGTCCAAGAAAATAAAACATATAAATTACCAAAATCAGCAATAAAGGAGGAAACATTACTACTTAACTACAGGTATTAAAAGAATATTAAAAATATATATATTTTTTACTCTTCTTTTTAAACCTAGTTTACAACTACTAAGGCATAAACTTATACACCAGAGTTCCCCATGGGATCAAGCTTAAGTTCCCCTTTGTGGATCTTCTGCCTGAAATTATATCTTTGCTTAACCTCCTCACCTTTCCTGGCCCTCTTCCCCATTACTCTTTTCTCTTGGGAACACTTCTAAAATAAATCACTTGCAAATAAATCCCCATCTCAGGGTCTGCTTCTGGGGAACTGAACCTATATCCAGCACCTTCAGTGGACCCAGCTCTTTGAAGGACACTAGTAATTCAAAAAAAAGATAAAAATGACTACCGCACAGCCTGGGCTTTTAAGGAGCTCAGTCTGGCAGAGAGACAGCTGCATGCATTGATGATTTCAGTAGAGCATGTGAGTGCTGTAAGAAAGAGATTCTGGGGGTTAAGGGAAGCATGAAAATAAGATCAAGGGCTATTCTTCCATCTGAGGGAGGCAAGGAAGGCTTCACAGAGGAGGTGATCCTCTAAGGGAATATTGTGAACAAACATGCTAGCAAATTAGACAATTTAGATGACGTGAAAATTTTTCTAACACAACAAAATTACCAGAACTAACTTAAGAAGAAATAGAAAATCTGAATAGCAAATATATTTGATTAATAATTGATAACTTTTTCATAAAACAAAGGCCCAAGCCCAGACAGCCTTATTGGTGTATTTTACTGAATATTGCAACAGGAAGTAATATGAATACTTCAAAAATGTTTTAAGATAAATGGAGGAAGAAGGAATCCTTAACAACTTATTCTGTGAAGCCAGTAATACTGGTCCCAAATCAAAAGACATCACAAGAAAAGAAAACAAGGGCCAATATCTGATAAATATGCCAAAGTCCTTAACAAAATATTAGCAAAACAAATTCAGCAGCACATCAAGATTATACATCATGACCTAGTGGTATTTATCTCAGGAATTAACATTTGATTTATTATCTGAAACTCAATGTAATGTTCCATATTAACATAATAAAGGATAAAAACCACATAATCAGCTCAAAAGACATAAAAAAAGTAGTTGGCAAAATTCAGCATTTGTTTGTGATTAAAAATCTCAACAAATTAGTAATAGGATAGTATTTTTAACTTGATAAAGGCTATCCAAGTAAAATCCATACCTAACATCATACCTAATGGAAAAAGACTGAATTATTTCTTCCTAAGATCAGAAACTAGTCAAAGATGTCTCTTCTCACCACTTCTATTCAAAATTTTAATACAGTTTGGCCAGTACAATGAGGAAAGAGAAAGAAATTGAAGGCATACATGTTGGAAAGGAAGAAGTAAAACTCTGTGTTTGGAGATAACATGATCCTGTACATAAATATTCTAAGAATTCCACAATAAAACCACTAGGACTAATAAACAAGTTTATGAAGGTTTCAGAAAACAAGATCAGTGTAAGAAAATCAGTTGTTTTTCTATATAACGGCAAGAAACATTCAAAACATGAAAATAAGAAAGCAGCTCTGCTCAAAATAGCATTTAAAAGAAAATAAATCATGAATAAATGTAACCAAAGAAGTACAAGATTTATATATTGAAAATTATACATTGCTGAGATAAATAAAAGAATACCTAATTGAATAGAGAAACTTTCCATGTCAATGGATTTGGAAACTGAGCAATATTAAAATAGGAATTCTCCAAAATTGATCTATAGTGTCAGTTCAATCACTACCAAAATCTTAACAGGCGTTATGTAGGAAAAAATTCTTAGAAACATTTTTTGTAGAAATTAAAAACTCTTTCTAAAATTTATATGGAAACATACAGTACATAGAGTAGACAAATCAATCTGGCAACTGAAACAGTATTTAAAAATGAATGTTCATTGTTGAGGTATTGTACTAGTTGTTTACGAAAAGTTGACGCTCTGATACCAATCAGAAATAAACTCATACTTCAGTAATTTCAAAAAAATAAAAAAATAAATAAAAATGAATGTTATTCTCTCCCACATTAAATTGATTCTTCCCATCTCAATACATTTTATTACAAGTTAGAATCATACTCCATCTGCCCACATATACAAATACATATATAGCAACAAATACACATACATATGTATATACGTATATAGCAAAAAATGATTTCTCTACTGTCCAGAATTATTGCACGCAGTTTTTATTTTTCCAGTGATTCAAATAATAATTGCTAGACCTCTCTCTTCAAAGAAATTCTAATGTTTTGTGATTCATACCTTCACTATGTGGATTCCAATAAACACTTAGCCTATAATCTTTGTTATTCAAGTAAGAGTAGCCTCATTTGGGCCATTGGGAAGTGTATTAGTACAAACATAGTTTTATAAATTGCAAGCATAGTTTTTGTTTTGTTTTGTTTTTTTACATTTAGAAATATTTCAAGGAATCCAGGAGTCCACTTTGGAGTCAAGTTTTCATGCAAAGTGCCAGTGAAAAAGTCTAAGAGAGAGGTCTTGCCCAAGCTACTGAATATGTCATAAGACTGCTTTAAGCATTCTTACTATTAAGATTTGTATATTAAGCAATGTTTGCCTTCTTTGATACCTACCACCTGGTACTAAGGATATGAAGGAAAGGAAATATAGTTCCCACCTCCCTCTAAACCCCAGAGACTGTGAATATTTATCAGAAGATCCCTGACATTTGCTGAAGAGGTAAAAGGACTTAGGTCAGCATGCAACAGTGAAAAAGGACAGTAATGTTCACTTCTAAAAATTAGAAACCTTTTATCAGAGAAAATGTCATGTCTCCTTCATGGGAAGATGTCCCACCTTTATACAGCTGTATTCTCCTGCCCCCATACACACAAGGATCCTACCTGTATGAAAGAGAAGTCTGTTGTTTTACCCTCTTCCTCAAGTAGAAGTTTTCAGAATTTGCAGCTAACAGTCCTAAGGGTTTGAATTATACAATATTTTTAATGTAAGCTATAGCCAGAATTGTTTGAACATTTATACTGTCTTAATACTATCTTAATGTAGTATTTGTGAATTTCTATGATTTATGGCAAGTTTTCTCAACATCTCATATATATATATATTTTTTTTTTTAATGTTTTTCTCACCTATGAAATAGATTTGGCATTTGCCTAGGCTCTTCCCTTCTCCATTCCTCACACACTGAATTTACATCAGCTGCCATTTTTTTGACCCTCAGAACCATAATTCAAGTTAGAAATTACTACCTAAAGATGTCTTCAGTCATTCAATCCACGTTCTAAATCCTCTAATTCCCAAAACTCAATTAATTTTAATTCATCTGATTTCTAAGATAAATGTCATACATATGGCTATTTTAAAAAGGAAAAGGAGAGTTCTTTAAAAATAATTACACATCTGAAAAAGACTAATAAGTACAAATCTATCTTAAAAATACATTACAAATAAATCTACTTGTGAAAGGAGGGAAAAGTTTGCTGGCATTGACTTGGATGTCATTTGATATGAAGAATAACAAAGAAAAACAAATTTTAAGGTTATAACATATTCTGAAGCTGGGAGGAATCTTCTTAGGAAGATCAAGGAGCTCTAGATTCTAATTTAGGAAAGAAGAGTGTATATGTGGGAGGAAAAATAAGGATCTTTCCATTGCATACACACTCCCTGGAAGACACTGAATCTGTTAGCAACCCAAATATCTGAAGACTAATCTGAATGCTGGTAATATGAAATTACCAGAACAATTAACACACTCCTATTTTACTTTGAATTACACAAAATAAAACTATACTAAAACTACTCTCACAACATTCACTGTAAGACTTTCAAACTAGCTGATCATTCACTGATCCAAGTTACTTTGCATATTAGAATTGGCTATTTTGTCCTGTATACAATCAATTTATCTACAAATGCCATTTTTTTGCTCTTTGTAGATAACTATCTTGGTCATCTCACATGTGTGATTAAAAAACAAATACACCTGGCTACAAAGTTGCCATCAGCAACCCTGGAGGAGACAATATGTTGAGATTTGAAGAGAGTGATTTAAAGGTACAGATGTCACCAGAAGAAAGGCAGCTGGCCAGCTTTGGGGAAGCATCACTGCACAACCTTGCCTAGGTAAATTCACCATGGTCTGAGGACTAATCTTAGTTGTGAAGGTCAAGACCCACAAGTTTGTTCAGTCAAGGAATGCTTGGACTGTAGTAAATGGATTTTGACAACAATTTGTACAAATGAGCAGTCCTTTGTCAAGAAAATCACTGATTGGAATGAAAATATTTAGGACACCAAATCACTAATCTGCAGGTTGGATAATGGCCCAAAAGTGAACTGAGATAAATAATTATGGAAAATTATCTTCCACTTCTCAAACAGAAAGTATCACCTTCTCAATAACTCTTTTCTTGTCTGTTAAACTGAGTATCTCTTTTCCCTGGAAAATCCTGACAGTGTCTAGTTCTTTGCATTTCCCATTCCCCTAAGGTAATCTTACCTCTCTCTATATTATTCTTCCAGACATGATGTCATACAATTGATACTGAATTTCAATCATGTTATGTATGCCTGAGATCATAGTCAGTTTATTTTGAGGAGTTATGGCAATCCTTAGGCTCATCAGTAACACAGTATGTGGAAGTTGATTATTTATCTGCTAAAGACATATCAGGAATATCAGTTGTATCAGCTAAATATGAGGCTTTCTTGTTTAACTTTAAATGATTTTTTCCTTCTTTCTAAATTTTAGAAGTTCACTTTTTTATCACTTACATTGAACATATATTCTATCAATAACTACTGAGAGATGTTTAGGAAATAAATATTTAATGAATTGTTAATTGCTAAAGAGCCAAGCCTGAAAAGGGTGAAACATGATTTACGCAAAGTTTAAAACTTTAAAAGATGGAATGTAAAGATGGAGAGTGAAGTTTTCTTCCTTTTTCTCATCTTTTATCTCTTTGAATTTAAAGCCAAGCCATATGCTTTTAGTTTAGTGTTCTTTCAACAATATGGGGATTTTTTTGGATATTTAAGAATTTGACTTTTTCACTTATGGTAGGTTTGCTATTACAAGATCATCATTTGAAATAAAAAGATTTGCATCTATTTACTAGGTTAGGTAGTGTTTCTCACAACAAATACGATTTAACTATTTTTTTTCTAACATGTGACTATTAAGCTATCATTTTGCAAGTGGTTTCTGTCAAAGGGATCTGCTCTCCCAATCTCCCTGAACAGAGAAAAAGTTATTTTTTATGGTTTTGACTCTTATTATTTTTATATTATATAAGTAATATAGAATTATAGACAAATGAGAAATTTTAGGTGAGTAAAAAGAAAATAAATGGAAACAATCACCTGTAAAGCCTCAGTCAGAGATCATCTACCATTAGCATTTTAGTGTATAATCTTCTAGATGTTTTTCCCTTTGCTTTCTTTTATTTTTTAATAGACATATCTCAATTAATCTGGGAAAAAACCACCTAGAATGTGGACAATAACTTAAATTTACTGCCAATATTCTAGATCTTGCACAGGGTGGCAGTTGTTTATTAGGGTATTAAATAAAAATAGAGTCAATGATGAAAATGTGGGATTACATTCTGACCAGAAAAACTAACATGGAAGTATTAGGTAACAGCTCTCAAGAACACTTTCAAAAGAAAAAATGATGCAAAGTTTTTTCCCCTTCTCTATCTTGATCCTTTCCTCAAATTTGCTGCCTGAAAGTCAATTTGTACATGAAAATAGAAGTCATGCAAGTAATCACTGAGTGAAATGAGAAGGAATGCTTCCTGAGTTTGGAATATGTATTTATTTGCATAGTTTTGGTTTGGTTCTTATTTGGGAATCACCAATGGAAAACAGTGTTCGCAATTCAGGCACCACCATTTAGGGAACCAGTATCCAAATCCCTGAAAAGTAAGGCAGAAATAACTAATGAAGAAAAATGCCTTTTTTTTTTTTTTTTTTTCCTGCCAGGACAGATCATCTACCACAAAACATAGATGTGGTCACCAAAGCAACACACACTCTCATAAGTAACAATGAGTAACAAGCTTTCACACACTCTCAGGCTCTTTCCTGTAACTACTCCTATTTCTCTATGATCTATGACAGAACTTGCTGATTGAATTATATGCCCTTGATTTATGGAGACAGCACCCCCCCACACACACATGCTTGAAAATCTATGCACTCATGCAAACACACATCTAGTTCATGTGCACATACACACAATGCCAACAGTTTCCAGTACTTGCAAATTTGCCAGATAATTGTAAAATAACATTGAATAAAAGCTTAAAGACATAAAGAGTTCACTAGGGAGCTAGTGTCCCACAATCAGAGCCACCTAAACTTGGCCAAAAATTTAGGTAGAATATGGATGAGTAGAAAGGAAAGAAAGTGATAATTATTGAAAATATTATAAAAAAGCAGAATGGCTAAGAGTAAAAATTTTGAGGAATTATGAGAAATTTCTGTTTTGTTTGGCTGGTGATAGCTGTATTGAATACAGCCAGGATTATGAATATCTGATTCCTCTAGAAGCCATATGCCACCATTTCAATATTCTGAGAGCTATGTTTAAAATAAATTAGTATTTTCTAAAGAATATTTAGCAGATTGGAGGTCCTTTTGAAATTTTATGTATAGTAAAAGGACTCAGTGATCAAATAAACATGCAAAGTGCTTTGTAATGATCATTTACTATTTTGAATGCCCAATAACATTTTCTCTTTACAAGAGCAGTTTGTTTTTCTATTTTGAGTTCTTCATTTCTAAGCTTTAACCATATGGACCTAGGGGCTGACCAATTACAATATTCCACTCCCAGGGCATGTTCCAAACCAAACCCATTATGTGCTTCCTGGCTTTTATTCTTTTAATTGGGAAAAAAATGTTTAAAAAAATGGCAATCTCTCTTTGTTGGCAAAACCCTAAGATACGAATTCAGAAATGTTAGTGGAATGTTCCATGTCATTGAGAAAAACCCAGTCTAAAAAAAGTAAAGAATGAAACCAATAGAAACAAAAATAATATTGGAAAAAATTTTTTAAAGTATCCCTCTCCTTGGTTCCATGTCTGTTTTGAACCAGTGATTATCTTTGCCATGCATTTTTGCAGTCTGTTATCCATAAATTGTCTTTCCCCTCTTAAACTCATTCCAGCTGGAGTTCCCTCACTTATAACTAAAATAAATCTGATTAATTCAAGCTGTAGATTTCTCTCATCTGTTGAAGATGAGCAGTGCAGATTAGCACATGCAAGGCTCTAAGATGACTGCTTAGGCTGTTTAACTTAACCCAAATCTCCCCAAAATTGTTGAAAAAGAAAATCCTGTTATTTGTTAGGATGAAGGCTCTAAATTCATATACGCCCTTCTTTCCATGGTGAGCTAAACTACATCATGGGTGATATTAGGGAGCTCTTTTTGTCCCTCTATTCTTAGAAGGGATAAAAAATAAGCTTCATCTTGAGTACCAATTCTGATGGATTAGGAGAGGCTATTTGGAATGCTATACTGGGAAGGATTCTGATGTAGAACATAGCCTAGTGAACAAGAGTGCCATTCAATTAGCAGCATCCTACCTTGGGATTGTCGTGTAGAGTGATGGTGCAGGTAACACAAATTTTCCCTCCAAGCTAGCTCCATATGCTGACCTTTTCCCTTCAAGCATGAAAAGATGGATCCAAGAAAGAGAGGAGAATTGGCCCGAGATGCTTCTGCAATGCTCTTTTTTCTTAGAAATCACCTTAGGTTCTGCTGTACCTTCTAAAGTTGGGGAGCTCTCTTCTGTTGGGACAAGCTCGAGTTCCTAATGTATTACCAATAGAAAAGACTCCACAAGAGATGGAAAGAAGGTCTGAGGAAAAAGAGTTTCCAGGTGGCACCAAACAAGAAGCAACAGCATTTAACAATCTTGTTTTTATTTTTAAAAATGTATATTGCAATATCTCTTTGATTTATACAAGCTCTTCTCTGCTGAGGACATTCAGTGAGGTGTACTCTGATCCATCGCAAGGGCAAGTCCAAACCAAAGGACAAGAAAGCCTAGGTGCTGCAGTCTATAAAGGTCAGTCACTAGGACATAGAGAAGGTATTAGGAGAGTGGACGTGGAGGAGTAAATGGAATATATCCAGCACAGAGGCTGAGGGCCACTAGTGGAGTCAGAAATGCGAAACAATAGAAAAAAAGAATTATTAACACCTTTCTCTCTAAGCCAACAAAGTGGAACCAATAAAGGTTTTAGGCATAACATTAGCACTCCTCTTCTTTGTAAATGTAAAGAGTTAACATGACCAGGTCTCAGAAATACTGGAGTAAGCAAAGCATCACTATTATAAGAAGATAGGTTTGAATCAAGAGCAGTGGAATTTGAAAATGGATTAGAAATGAAGGAAAATGCATTATATCAAGAACTGAGTATAGTTTAGGCAGCATTTACCTAATTCTAAAGAGATATAGACAGACACAAATAAAGTGTTTTTTTTGTTTGTCCTGTTATTGTTCGTGTTACATTAATAAGCACTGATACAAATGACTTGCAAATGTTAACTTATTTGATTTATGTAACACCATTACATAGATGCTTTGCTTCCTTTTAAGACAGATACAAATTCAGTGCAAAAACAGTTCCCACGCTTAGAAAAAAGACAAGTAAGCAGTTTTCACTGATAGGCTGCTTGACCAAGAAAAATCCTATTCTGCCTAATAAGGAAGACAGACAACCACAAGTAGGACATCATCCCCATATTACAAGCATGGCTGCAAAGACAGTAAGATGTTAACACTTTCCTTAACAATATTCACTTGGATAACAAAGGACTCAGAAAGCTATGTTTTCATTAAATTATAATTGCCATCCCATCCTCCCATGACCCCTCCCATCCCCTCTCTTTCTCCAAAAAAAACAAAAAGAATTGAGTTAACAAAAGAAGTCAGAATAGCCATGTTTCATTGGGCAGTTTAGAATCCTAATTATTGGCTGACTCCACTAGTCCATATAACTCTGCTTTTCCACACTTCTGCTGCAGTGTCTGTCTGTTTCAGAGGCAACCTGTAAGAACAAATCCTCCATCCGTGTTTTTCATGTTTTTTCTATCAACTAGACTATCCTCTCTTCCTATCTCCATTCTGTCAAAATTATATTTTTGAGGGCCAATAAATGTTCTACATGCTTCATGAAGACTGTTTTCCTTCATCATCCTCAGCCATAAATAATATTTATACTATCGAGATGTTCCTCAAAGTGTGGTCCTCAGACCAATTCATTATAATCACATGGAGAGTTGATTTGGGTTGTAAATTCTAGGTCCATCCTAGAAGGGGCAGAATATGAATTGCATAATTACCAAGGTCCCAGAGATTCTAATACTCACCAAAGTTTAAGAAACACCATTTGCAATTACTACAGAACTTTTCTTTTCCCTTTCTTGTGGCACTCATCAGTTTCTGCCATGGATTGTAGTTATTTTGTGACCATTATTATATTGTAAAGACTTCACAGCCACAGACCATGACTTCATGTTTGTATCCTTAATGATAGTTGACATGTTGCTCTGTATTAGATAGATGTTTAATAAATAATTGTTTCATATTCATGATATTTTGTGAAGAAATAGGTTTTTTTCAGAAATAGTTTTATTGTTCTAATCAACAACTTACAATGACTAATTTATTTTTATTTAATAGATAGATGTGTAGATGTGCATACATAGACATAGAGAAACAATACTTGGTGCATATTTGGAATTCTTATCAGCATTAACGATGAATTCAGGTATTTATACAACTGAACTCAGCAAACTCAGGGAAGTAGTAAACTGTAAAAATAAAAGATTCAAGAAAAGTCCAATATATCCCTTGAGCTAAACAGAGATCATGCCTCAATGACAGGAAAAACGCCAAGGAATATGCTTCCAGTCTTTATCCCATGCTTCCCCTCAGATCATTTAAAGAAGAACCCAACTGGGTTGTCTGCCTCCTTTTAAAATTATATCTGCTTCAGGCAAAGCTGGCCTCAAAGGGACCAATTACAGTGAAAGCAGGGTGGTTATTTCCTTTTAATTCCCTTGGCTCCATAAAGTTAGCTCATCTTTCATCGGCTTTCTGGAGGTCCTTCTTAGGACAATAAACCTAGTTGAGCAGAACTATTTTCTTGCTTATAATTCCCTGTAGTCCCTCACTTAGTGCTCCCTGTATCACAGCTAGGACCTTCAATAAATTGTGCTAATGAAGTTGATGATAAAATAATCACCTCTTTACTTGTACTCAATAGTGTTTAGTTCATTTAGTAGAAGTTTAGCTTTATAAAAGCAACATATTTCAAGCAGGGAAGATTTAACTCTGAATTTTCAGAAAGGTTAATATCCATCTAGTTATCTAGAAAGTTTCACATGAAGATCAATTAACCTATTTTTTTTTTTCTTTCAAAGTAGGCTTTCTTGTCTTTGGGGAGGTTGAGTATCTTGAAAGTCAGTCAGAAGGTTTTTATTAAATAGCTCTACAGTCTAGCAACTTTCTCTTGAAAGTTGAAAACCTTAGCCAGACATATTACTACAGAGGAGACCTCAGGCAATTAAATCAAAGAAACCCAGAGCACACGCCCATTATCCATGTTTCAACAGTTCTCTTTGTAACAGGTACAACTCAGGTGAAACTCTCTTTTGTAATTCTTCTTCTCAATTTTGACATGGTTCTGTGAAGTCTGTCACAGAGCAATTAAAAAGAGAATCCAATCATACAATTCAATGGTATCTTAAAGTTACAGTTTGTTCAGCTACGACAAGTGAGTCTTTTAAATAAGAAAAGAAAAAAGGCTTATATAATGCTCTTTCTATACCATTTTTTGTGTACACCATAGAATAACATTGACACCCTGCAATAACATATTACAGTTTTTGCTATGATCTTATTGCTACAAGTTCAATGTGTCAAATATTTAAATACAAGATTAAAGAAACATAAATTACATTTAGATACATATACTTCTTTTTAATTTTTTAAAAATTTTATACAAGTTTTAAATGTTGCTTTCCATTTACAGTTATTACAAAGTATTAGCTCTAGTCCCTGTGTTGTACAGTACATCCTTGAACCTGTCTTACATCCAAGAGTTTGTGCCTCCCACTCCCCAACCCCTATATTGTCCCTCCTTCCCTCTCCCCCCTGTATTTAGAAATATGTTTCTAAATTACAGCTATTCTCAGGTAACACAAATTTTGACTGGTTCTCATTCCAGTTAGTCTAACTGCCTAAGAGGATCTGGGGTAAATTCTATGTTAATTAATTAAAACATTCAATCTTTGATATCTTTGGGGGCTAGAAATATACTAAGAAAAAGAAAGAAAGCCTATCCTTTGGTATATGACCAATCTGACAGAGAAGTGGACAAGAGCAGTGCTCTGAAGTCCTCGTCTTTGCTTTATTGCAGCTGCTCACACACATAAAATTTGGGGTGAAAGGAGACATGACAACAGATGGGGAATGGGACTATTTTGAGTATGCATTATGTGCAGAAACGTTATAAATGTTATCAATTAATGTTACCAATAACTTCCTGATTATGTCCTACTCATATAGGCATTTGTGTGTGGATCAAGTCAGCAAAACCCAGCCATTCTGTTCCTCCGTGCCATCAGCTCTAAAATGAGGTGTTTGACAGCTGATCATTAAAATATTTAATATTTCTTATTTAAATCTTATACTATATCTACAGACCTCCAAACCGAAGAGAAAAATGAAAAACTGAGGGGCAAGTAGTCCTGAAATTTAGGTTATTCAAGGGTCATTTGCTAGTCTTAAAAAAACAAGGGCTTTGGTTTAAACAGAGTCTGGTGGAGACAGGGGAGCAGGGCTCTGTGGGGACTGGAATTATGACTTCCATGTAAAAAGACAGAGCTGTTGAAAAGTTGTACTTTTAGCAAAAAGATAGACTAGGAAAAAGGAGAAGGAAAGAAAGCTTTCTAATTGACTTTGTCTCTAAATAGGTAAAAGAGTCTCCCCTAGGAATCCAAAACACAAGCCTAACCTGATGTATGTTTGGTATTGACTTCTCACCATCTATGTTGTCTAGAGACTCCAATGCTGAGAAGTTAACATAAAAAGCCATGCCTAGCTGGTATCAGCCTTGCCAAGACACCAACTGAAATATCCTTTGGAAGTACATCTCCTCATCTTAAGCCACAGGTGATATCCTAGTGAACATGAGCTCACAAGTGCCAATTTAAACATACAATTGACTCTTGAACAATGTGGGGGTTAGGGGCACCCACCCTAAGAGCTGTCGAAAATCCATGTATAACTTAGAGTTGGCTCTCCACATTCCTGGTTCCTCTATCTCTCTGATTCTGTATCCATGGATTCAACTGACCTGCAAATCACGTGAACTATAGTCTTTGCTATTGAAAAAAACCTGCACGTAGGTGGACCCACATGGTTTAAACTCATGTTGTTCAAGGATCAAATGTACACCAAGAAGTTAATCAACATTAGGCTGAGTTTCAGGGAGAAAAAGAAAAAACTGTAGAATTCAACCTACAACCTCATATGTAAGACAAGAAGGCTGTGACAGGTTCAAACTTAGAACTTCATGTTGTCAAGGATGGAAGACGAAAAAGTAAAAAGATTAATTCATGTTAATTGTTGTTAAATACACTTTTTAAATACACAATATGGGTGTTAATATTTTAAGAGTAACTACAAAAATAAAAATGGAAAGTATAAACTTTAATTCAGTGGCAGGGTATGGGGAGGGGGCAAGAATTAATCATTTTTCAACACATTAAAAAAGAACAAAAATATGTTAACTACAAATGTTAGATTATATATTAAAGAAGTTACATATCTAGAAAAAATAAATAGGATCATATAAGTACAAATCTGTCAGTAATAGTAATGAATATAAATTGATTAAACTTAAAGATGAAAAGAGGTGATTCGATTGGACAAAATACAACCTAACCATTTACAATTTTAAATTAGCATATATAAGACATAAAACTATAGAAAGTTTGAATGTGAAGTAACATCAACAAAAAAGTGAAGCTAATGTTATAGCTTCAACATGTATTAAACAAAAATATACATAATTGTAGAAGGTAGTATGCAAATCTGCTATCACAATGAAACATAGTTTAACACAACTCAAAATTGATAGATCAATGAGAAAAAATTAGAAGAATAAAAAAGATTTGAAAACCCTGATTACAAATTAATAATGGGCACATTTAACCCTACAGTCAACAAATTAAAACTACACTTTGTTTTCAAGCATTTGTGGAAAAGACAGAAATATTGTCTATTAGACTTCAAAGCAAAACTAATAAAATTTCAAAGAAACATTTTGTCAAAATTACCATTAATTAGAAATGGATACCAAAAAAATAAAGAAGAATAAAATAATTTACAAATTTAAAAGCGTATTTCTAAATAAGTGTGAAGGAATGATAATAGAAATCAGACAATATGTAGCACTAAATGTAAAACTCTAAAGCAACAATATGTGAAAGTACTATAATTATGCCCTTGAAATGTTAGTGGAAAATAAGCTGTGGAAATATAAAAATAAACTCCTGTATAAATATAAGCTGTCTAAATATAAAGTAAGAAATCGATAAGATAATAAACAGAAATATAATACAAATGAACCTCAAATACACATATTAGTTTTTTGAAAAGAAAAACTAATGCAATAGACAAACCACTGACAACACTGATCAAGGAAAACAAAATAAGTTCAAAATAAGAAATATTAAAAATTAAAAAGGAGGGAGCTTCCCTGGTAGCACAGTGGTTAAGAATCCGCCTGCAGATGCAGGGGACACATGTGCGATCCCTGCCCCAGGAAGATCCCACATGCCATGGAGCAACTAAGCCTATGCACCACAACTACTGAGCCTGCACTCTAGAGCCCACAAGCCACAACTACTGAAGCCCATGCATCTAGAGTCCATGCTCCGCAACAAGAGAAGCCACCACAATGAGAAGCCTGTGCACCGCAACGAAGAATTGTCCCTACTCTCCACAGCTACAGAAAGCCCATGCACAGCAACGAAGACCTAATGCAGCCAATAAATTAAAAAATAAATAAATAAGTAAATTTTTAAAAAAGGAAAACAAAAAAACAAAAAAAAGAATATAGGAGTGATTTTCAAAAGATATATAAAAAGAATGTATTATGCATAACAGTTTAAACTTGAAAATTTAGAGAGAATAGACAATATACTAGAAAAATATATTTACCAAAATTAAGTCAAAAAGAAATAGAGAACATTAACTAATTGTAAACATTAATAGTATTGAATCAATAGTTAAAATTTTAATCCTTTGAGAGGGAAGGAACAAAAGAAGAAAAGAAGGAAGGGGGAAGGGAGAGAGTGAAGAAGGGAAAAAGGAAAGAAAGAGTCAAAGTAAATAAAGTTCCAGGCATTGATGGGAAAATAAATAATACTCATATATAAAGTGTTCTAGGGGTTTGATATAAAGCAAATGCTCTCCAGTCAATGTGCGGAGCAGTATAATGTGCGGTAAGGACTGTTAATTGCAGCAATATAATCCATAAAGTTTTACCTGGGCTCATGGCCAACCAGCTAGAGACTGTATTTCCCATCATCCCTCAAAGCTACATATGACCATGAAAAGAAACAAAAGTGACTATCTAAGTTCAGGAAGAAATACTTAACTGAAATTACACATTCAATATTAAAATTAAGATATATAAACAAATATTCATCAATGGAGGAACAAAGCAAATTATCTTAATCTGTAAAAGTGCATCTATCAAAATACCTATGGCAACAACAGAATGGATGTTAAATTGTTAAAAATATTAGCTTAAGGATAAGGAAAAAGATGGCGGCGAAGTAGAGAGACGTGGAGTGCATCCCTCTCCACAGATGCATTGGGAATGCACGGAAGGACGCAGTCATTCCCACAGAGAACCAGCTGAACACCAGCAGACGGCCTCGGACACCGGAAAGGGCTGCAGAGAACCTGACATAGCCGGTAGGGAGGCATCTACGAGGGCTCAAAGAGGGCGAAGTGGCGGAGCTGTGGCAGACGGGAGGGAGTGAGAAACATACGGAGGGTCCGCAGCGCAGCTCAGCGTTCCCGGACCGAGACATCGATCCGCGGCTGAACGGAGGGTCCAGGAGCGGGAGCGTGGGAACCGGAGAGCTGGTTCAGGGGGAGAAACATTGTTGCCGGTAGGGTGACGGACCGAGAGGACAGGAGGGAGGAGGTCCGCGGAGAGGAGTGCCGATCCCTGAGAGCTGCCCGGCCATGATGGCGGCTGGAGGCTGCAGGCTCCCGGGCGGGGGGGAGGAGCCACGCGCATAGCCTCTCTCTCTCTTTCTGCGCCTCTGCAACAGGCAGCGGAGAGACGCCCTGCGGGGCCACATAAGGCGCTCAGGGATAACAAGCACCCTCAGGCGCTCGGGCGGGGCTAGATTAAAACTCCTTGCAACGCCAGCAGCAGGGAGGCTGCCGAGAGAAAAAAAAAAAAAAAACCAGCATCAAAAAGAAAAAACCCCGAGAGAGGCCCAACTCTAAGACTTTCTGTGTACGCCTGAGCCACCAGCGCCCTCTGCAACAGGCACCTCCAAGCCTGACTGAAGCAACAGTGCGCCACTGCTCACTCCCTCCCAGGAGAAGGAGCCACTATTGCACCCTCTCCCTCCCCACACACCGAGGCTTACAGACGAACAATAAAGGAACCTCTGCTGGTCACAGAATAACGCAAAAAAAAAAAAAACCCAAGGCAAGGAAAAGGACATTTACAGCTGAGACGCTAAGGAAACAGAAATAGTAGTATCAATACCTATTGAACTGGTCCATTCGGGGATCAGTTCTGGATTTTTTTTTTTTTTTTTTTCCTTTCTCCTTTTTTTTTTTTTTTTTTTTTTTTTTTGATTTATTAAATACGATCTTAGCCCTAAGGGATCTACAAGTTTTACAACATAATTTTATAAGGATATTTTTTTACTCTTTTTTTTTTTTTTTTTTTTTTTTGCCTTTTAAAATACTTCTATATCTAGCTAAGTTTTTGGTAGTACGGACAAAATATCTTTCATACTTTCCTTTCATCCCTTTCTTTTATACACTTCTATTCCTTTCTTTTTCTTTGCATATTTCCAACCACATTACGCTCTTCTGTTCCCCTTTCTTCCAGCCATTTTAAGTGTATTTTATCTTAACATACTTATAAGCAACACTATCGGTCTGCTCAGACTCCTTGCTCTATTCTCCAGATGATGCACTGCCTTGGTATTAATATTAGGCTTTTGTCTTTATCTTAGTTCTTAGTACAGTTGTCTAATTACATTCTGAGAATCTCCATTCTCTCTGGTGGTACTCCAGCTCATTTCTATATTTGATCCTAGCTTACAAAATCTCCCTGGATTGATGTTTGTATGTGTAGGGTGTTATTTGTTGTTTGTTTGCTTTTGCTTTTGTCTCTGATTTGTTCTGTTTCAGTTGTCAATTTCTGCTGGGTTTCTCTCTGAATATCTGATAGCGCACTGGGGTTCTGTCAGGTCTTTCTAGAGCCTTATGTCCTAACGGATTCAATAATTGTGTGTCTTATACATGTATGTGTTTCCCAGACTGAATATTCGTCTAATCCAATACTTGGACATTAGTCTGAGGCTTGGACAGTCTTCTATAAACACCTCTATCACCAGGACAAGCAACCCCAAAAGCTTGGACAACCATGAGGAAACAAAGAAACACCATGCAGGCAAAGGAGCAGGAAAAAAACCCACAAGACCAAATAAATGAGGAGGAAATAGGAAAAATGCCTGAAAAAGAATTTAGAGTAATGATAGTAAAAATGATACAAAATCTCGATAACAAATTAGAGAAAGTACAAGAAACAGTTCATAAGAACTCAGAAAAACAAACAGCAATGGATAACAAAATAACTGAAATTAAAAATACTCTAGATGCTCTAACCAGCAGAATGACTGAGGCAGAAGAACGAATAAGTGAGTTGGAAGATAGAATGGAAGAAATAAACGCCACAGAGCAGGAAAAAGATAAAAAAATAAAAAGACTAGAAGACAGCCTCAGAGACCTCAGTGATAACCTTAAACGTACCAACATTCGAATTATAGGCATCCCAGAAGAAGAAGAAAACAAGAAAGGGTCTGTGAAAATATTTGAAGAGGTTCTAGTGGAAAACTTCCCCAACATGGGAAAGGAAATAATTCACCAAGTCCAAGAAGCACAGAGAGTCCCATACAGAATAAACCCAAGGAGAAATACACCAAGACACATATTAATCAAACTAACGACAATTCAACACAAAGAAAAAATATTAAAAGCAGCAAGAGAAAAGCAACAAACAACATCTAAGGGAAAACCCATCAGGATAACAGCTGACCTTTCTACAGAAACTCTGCAGGCCAGAAGGGAATGGCAGGATATACTGAAAGTCCTGAAAGAGAGAAACCTACAGCCAAGAATACTTTACCCAGCAAGAATCTCATTCAGATTTGAGGGAGAAATCAAAAGCTTTCCAGACAAGCAAAAGTTAAGAGAATTCAGCACCACCAAACCAGCCTTACAACAAGTGCTAAAGGAACTTCTCTAAGTAGGAAACACAAGAAAAGGAAAACACCTACAAATACAAACCCAAAACAATTCATAAAATGGTAATTGGAACACACATGTCAATAATCACTTTAAATGTAAATGGATTAAATGCTCCAACCAAAAGACACAGACTGGCTGAATGGATACAAAAACAAGACCCTTCTATATGCTGCCTACAAGAAACCCACTTCAGACCAAGGGATACATATAGACTGAAAGTGAAGGGATGGAAAAAGATATTCCATGCAAATGGAAGTCAAAAGAAAGCTGGAGTAGCAATACTCATATCAGACAAATTAGACTTGAAAGTAAAGACTATTAAAAGAGACAAGGAAGGGCACTACATAATGATCAAGGGATCCATCCAAGAAGAACATATCACAATGGTAAATATCTATGCCCCCAATATAGGAGCACCTCAATACATAAGGCAAATGCTAACAGCTATAAAAGGGGACATCGACAGTAACACAATTATAGTGGGAGACTTGAACACCCCACTTACATCAATGGACAGATCATCCAAACAGAAAATAAATAAAGACACACAAGCTTTAAATGACACATTAGACCATCTCGACTTAATTGATATTTATAGGACATTCCATCCAAAAACGACAGACTACACTTTCTTCTCAAGTGCACACGGAACATTTTCCAGGATAGATCACATCTTGGGTCACAAATCAAACCTCAGCAAATTCAAGAAAATTGAAATCATATCAAGCATCTTCTCAGACCACAACGCCATGAGACTAGATATCAATTACAGGAAAAAAACTGCAAAAAATACAAACACATGGAGGCTAAACAATTCACTATTAAACAACCAAGGAATCACTACAGAAATCAAAGAGGAAATCAAAAAGTATCTAGAAACAAATGACAACGAAAACACAACAACCCAAAACCTATGGGACGCAGCAAAAGCAGTTCTAAGAGGGAAGTTTATAGCAATACAGTCCTACCTTAAGAAACAAGAAAATGATCGAATAAACAACCTAACCTTACACCTCAAACAACTAGAGAAAGAAGAACAAAGAAACCCCAAAATGAGCAGAAGGAAAGAAATCGTAAAGATCAGAGCAGAAATAAATGAAAAAGAAAGGAAAGAAACCATAAGAAAAATAAATAAAACTAAAAGCTGGTTCTTTGAGAAGATTAACAAAATTGATAAACCATTAGCCAGACTCATCAAGAAAAAAAGGGAGAAGATGCAAATCAACAGAATTAGAAATGAAAAAGGAGAAGTCACAACGGACACCTCAGAAATACAAAACATCATGAGAGACTACTACAAGCAACTATATGCCAATCAATTGGATAACCTGGAAGAAATGGATACATTCTTAGAAAAATACAATCTTCCAAGACTGAACCAGGAAGAAATAGAAACCATGAACAGACCAATCACAAGTACAGAAATTGAGGCAGTGATTAAAAATCTCCCAACACACAAAAGCCCAGGACCAGATGGATTCCCAGGCGAATTCTATCAAACATTTCGAGAAGAGTTAACACCTATCCTTCTCAAACTCTTCCAAAATATTGCAGAAGGCGGAGCACTCCCAAACTCATTCTATGAGGCTACCATCACCCTGATACCAAAACCAGGCAAAGATGTCACAAAAAAAGAAAACTACAGACCAATATCACTGATGAATATAGATGCAAAAATCCTCAACAAAATACTAGCTAACAGACTGCAACAGCACATTAAAAAAATCATCCACCACGATCAAGTGGGGTTTATCCCTGGGATGCAAGGATTCTTCAATATACGCAAATCAATCAACGTGATACATCATATCAACAAATTGAAGGATAAAAACCATATGATCATTTCAATAGATGCAGAAAAAGCTTTTGACAAAGTTCAACATCCATTTATGATAAAAGCTCTCCAGAAAATGGGCATAGAAGGAAATTACCTCAACATCATAAAAGCCATATATGACAAACCAAAAGCCAACATTGTTCTCAATGGAGAAAAACTGGAAGAATTCCCTCTAAGAACAGGAACAAGACAAGGGTGTCCACTCTCACCACTATTATTCAACATAGTTTTGGAAGTGTTAGCCACAGCAATCAGAGAAGAAAAAGAAATTAAAGGAATCCAAATTGGAAAAGAAGAAGTAAAATTATCACTCTTTGCAGATGACATGATACTATATATAGAAAACCCTAAAGACTCTACCAGAAAACTGCTAGCACTCATTGATGAGTTTAGTAAAGTAGCAGGATACAAAATTAATGCACAGAAATCTCTTGCATTCCTATACACTAACAACGGAAGAGCAGAAAGAGAAATTAAGGAAACTCTCCCATTCACCATTGCAACCAAAAGAATAAAATACCTAGGAATAAACCTGCCTAAGGAGGCAAAAGATCTGTATGCAGAAAACTTTAAGACATTGATGAAAGAAATCAAAGACGACACAAACAGATGGAGGGATATACCATGTTCCTGGATTGGAAGAATCAACATCGTGAAAATGACTGTACTACCCAAAGCAATTTACAGATTTAATGCAATCCCGATCAGATTACCAATGGCATTTTTCACAGAACTAGAGCAAGAAATCTTACGATTTGTATGGAAACGCAAAAGACCCCGAATAGCCAAAGCAATCTTGAGAAGGAAAAATGGAGTTGGTGGAATCAGGCTTCCTGACTTCAAACTATACTACAAGGCCATAGTGATCAAGACAGTATGGTACTGGCACAAAAATAGAAAGGAAGATCAATGGAACAGAATAGAGAACTCAGAATTCAGCCCAAACACATATGGGCACCTTATCTTTGACAAAGGAGGCACGAGTATACAATGGAAAAAAGACAGCCTTTTCAATAAGTGGTGCTGGGAAAATTGGACAGCAACATGTAAAAGAATGAAATTAGAACACTTCCTAACACCATACACAAAAATAAACTCCAAATGGATTAAAGACCTACATGTAAGGCCAGACACTATCAAACTCCTAGAGGAAAACATAGGCAGAACACTCTTTGACATGCATCAAAGCAACATCCTTTTTGACCCACCTCCTAGAATCATGGAAATAAAATCAAGAATAAACGAATGGGACCTCATGAAACTTAAAAGCTTTTGCACAGCAAAAGAAACCATAAACAAGACTAAAAGGCAACCCTCAGAATGGGAAAAAATAATTGCCTATGAAACAACAGACAAAGGATTAACCTCCAAAATATACAAGCAGCTCATGCAGCTTCATACCAAAAAAGCAAATAACCCAATCCACAAATGGGCAGAAGACCTAAATAGACATTTCTCCAAAGAAGACATACAGATGGCCAACAAACACATGAAAAGATGCTCAACATCACTCATCATCAGAGAAATGCAAGTCAAAGCCACAATGAGGTATCACCTCACACCAATCAGAATGGCCATCATCACAAAGTCTGGAAACAACAAATGTTGGAGAGGGTGTGGAGAAAAGGGAACTCTCCTGCACTGTTGGTGGGACTGTAAGTTGGTACAGCCACTATGGAAAACAATTTGGAGGTTCCTTAAAAAACTACAAATAGAACTACCATATGATCCAGTAATCCCACTCCTGGGCATATACCCAAAGAAAACCATAATCCCAAAAGAAACTTGTACCATAATGTTTATTGCAGCACTCTTTACAATAGCCAGGACATGGAAGCAACCTAAATGCCCATCAACAAATGAATGGATACAGAAGATGTGGCATATATATACAATGGAATATTACTCAGCTATAAAAAGGGATGAGATGGAGCTATATGTAATGAGGTGGATAGAACTACAATCTGTCATACAGAGTGAAGTAAGTCAGAAAGAGAAAGACAAATATTGTATGCTAACTCACATATACGGAATCTAAAAATGGTACTGATGAACTCAGTGACCAGAACAAGGAAGCAGATACAGAGAATGGACTGGAGAACTCGAGGTATGGGAGGGGGCGGGGGGTGAAGGGGAAACTGAGAAGAAGCGGGAGAGTAGTACAGACATATATATACTACCAACTGTAAAATAGTCAGTGGGAAGTTGTTGTATAACAAAGGGAGTCCAACTCAAGGATGGAAGATGCCTTAGAGGACTGGGGCAGGGAGGGTGGGGGGGAATCGAGGGGGGGGGCGTCAAGGAAGGGAGGGAATATGGGGATATGTGTATAAAAACAGTTGATTGAACCTGGTGTACCCCCCAAAAAAATAAAATAAAATAATAATATAATCAAAAAAAACAAAAAAAAAACAAAAAAAAACAAAAAAAACAAAAATATTAGCTTAAAATTATGTAGAACACAAGATTCTAATATCACAGTATGTACTAAATGTAATATCGAAGTATTCAGTCACTGCATCAAGACAAGAAAAACAAGTAATGGTATAAAGATTGAAATAGAAAATACCCTCATTCACTGACAATATAATAATACACTTAGAAATCAAACCAGAAGCTACACCTTTTAGAATTAATAAAACAATTAAGGATTTTAGATAGATTAATGATACAAAGCAATAAATGTGATATAAAAAATCAATATATAAAAATCAGTGGTAAAGTTAGAAAATGTGCTTTCAAAATAAATGGTTTAAATTTTATGTATGTGTATATAAAATAAAGTAACTCTTATAACAATCCTTATGATTTTCTGTGTGTGCGGGGATAGGGGAATAAACTGATTTCAAAATTTACGTGAAAGAGTAAAAGGCCAAGAATAATTAAAACATTCTTTTAGAAAAAGAACTAGGGATGGGTGGGGGAAGAGAAGATAAACATGCCCTAACAGATATCAAATGCTATGCTGAAATTATAATAATTAGGACAGTATGGTAAATTGATATAGGGATAAATCAACAAGCAAATGAACAGAAAGGAGCCACAGTAAAGGATATAGGTATATAGGGAAATGTCATTTATGACAAGAGATGTAATTGAATGTCAATGGCACTGATTTTTAAAAGCAATGTTGGAATGATATATTAAAGAATATAAGTAGATTCCAAATAAATAAACAATTTTAAAAAAATAATATAAGTAGATTCCAGTCTCATACCATACACAAAAGTACATTACTAGGCAAAATAAAAACTTTAAATTTTTAGAAAAAAAAGTATAGAATATCTTTTAACTTCCAAAAAGGGATGATTTCCTAAAAAGTATCAATACAAAAATGTGCAAATCAGAAAACTATTAACAGTTTTAGCTGTAATTTAAACAAAAATTTTTGTGCTTCAAAAGACAACAAAAAACCCAAGGAGAAAAAAAAAATCACAGATCTGGGCAGCAAATTGCAAAATATATTACCAAGATATAAGTATCAATAACATATGACAAATAACTATCATTCAGTAGAGGAAATGGGATTACCAACACATGTAAAAAATGCACAACCTCACAATTAATTGTGGAAATATTTTTTTAAAGCTACAATGAAATTCAATTTCACATACAACAGACTGGCAAAAAAAAATTTTTAAGTTGATTAGAATGTGAACAAACCAAAAATTTAGCCACTGTTAGTAAGAGTGCAGATTAGCACAGTCGCATTCGTAAATCAAATTGGTGAATACCTATTAAGTTCAAGTATTGCATATGCTTCAAACAAGCCATTCTATTTTAATTTTAGGACTTCAAGAAACACTTGAATATTTTCTCTTATAAACATATATAAAAATTCTAAAAGCAGCACTATTTGAAATCTCAAGAATTTAGAATATCTACTGGCAAAAGAATAGATTTAAATTCTAGTACTTGCATATCCTAGGGCATTCTACAGTTCTGGAAGTGAATTGTACAGTGTTACAAAATCATATCATAGTGATATGTTTTCTGTAAATATTAAAACATGGGAAACAATACCATATATTGTTTTAATTTAATTTGTATGCATATATAGTAAAGAGATGAATAAATGAAAATTTTAAATACTAATTCATATTCAAAATGATGCTTAATTCTGGTTGGGAGAGTGGAGAATATGATCCAGGAGGATTAGGGAAATATTGTCTGATGGAAATATTTTATATCTTAAACTGGATTATGGGTATACTGCTATTCAGTGTATAATTCTCTTTCCCTCTCCCCCTCCATGCCTCCCTCCCTCCTCACTCTTTATCTCTCTCTGTTTGCTTTTTGAAGTCATGACAAAAGTAAATATGTTAAGATAATTTTTTGAATGTATATGGCTACTTCTGAATATAAAAGTAGTGGAATGTTCAGAAATGGGCACTAAATTTGTTTTTATAGGTGAACCAGTTTAAAACAAAAAGCTCTGAAGTTGCACATTTTACATGAGTTAACAATAGTGAATACACCAGTTTTGAGACTAGAACCTAATCCCAGTGAAGTCATTCCTTTGAAGGATCTAATCTTTCCAGTTCTCAGTTAAATATTCTCCAACTCAGGAGCATGTAAATAATAACACTATAAAGGTACTTGAAGACACAAAGAACATGTCAGCCTGCAGGGAATTCATCTGCCTTTCTGATTAATATTAGATGTGAGCAATTTCAGATTACTGATTAGATTTATCAATAATTAATGCAATGTTATTGTGGATGGTTAAGGTTATTTATTTTAATGGGAATCTCAAATCACTTTTAACACCCTGATATAAATTCTTCATGATATATAGCCCAGAATACACTTTAGCAAGACTGCCAGACAAGCTTTGTAATAATGATTCAACCAATCTCAGGGCATCAGTGAGGAAAAATTTGGTTTAGGTTTGTTTAATAAATGCTTATAGTAAAACTTTTAGGGGTAATAAAACTGCTTTCTATATCTAAGTTCTACAGATAAAACTTTCTTTTATCTTTTTGTGATTTTTGTTAATTTATTTCAAATTCAGGTATGTTTATTCTGTAATTTTACTCACATATGAGAAAAAAATGAAAATAGCTTCATAGTCAATTTGGTATGTCAGTGTTGTAATATGTTAACTGGTAGTAAGTTTCTTTTCGTATGTGGAGGACTTGAATACAATTTTTATAAAAGTGCAATGTTTATTTTCATAAGAAAAATAGACCATATTAGAGTGTGATTTGTTTTTTACCTTCCATAATGTTCCCTGGTGTTCCTGAATAGTTACTGTAATTTAAGAAAATTAGTATGTACTTAAAGTCTGTCCTGAGAATACGAGTTGAGCTAGTGAGACAAGTTATTGACAATTTTTTTTAGCTCTTTATTGGAATATAATTGCTTTACACTCTTGTACCAATTTTTGAGGTACACCAAAGTGAATCAGCTGTGTTTATACATATATACCCATGTCCCCTCCCTCCTGTGACTCCCTCCCACCTTCCATGTCCTGGCCCTCTAAGGCATCACCCATCATCAAGTTGATCTCCCTTTGTTATACAGCAGCTTCCCACTAGCTATCTATACAGTTGGTAGTGTAAATATGTCTATGCTACTCTCTCACTTAAAAATGCACAAAGCCAATACAAAAAGCTGACAAACTTTTCCTTGGGCTATAAACATTCCAAATAAATGAAGAGACACAAATTATTGCTGGGTGAAAAAACAAAATTTAAAAATATTAATTGCCCTTAAATTATTTTATATATGTTGTATAAATACCAATGGGATTTTTTTGGAATTTTTGAGGGGCAAAATAGTAATATTTCTTGCTCAAGATATACCCTATGAAGTATAGTTGAAGAAATAAATGCTAAGACAATTTAAGTTATTGTTGCTGTTTTTCCCAATATTACCCAGTAGTCAATAGTGGTGATTTTTAAATTCGGGTTTCTCTGCCTCCAAAGTCCTTTCTGCTACCAATATATTATGCTGCCTCATAAAGAAAAAAGAAAAAAAATGGAAAAAAGAATGAGGGCATTCTGCTATTGAATCAAAAACACATTGATAAATCAATGGAATAGAATAAGCAGCCTATATACAGAAATAAACTCAAAATGGATTAAAAACAAAGGTAAGACCTGAAACCATAAAACTTCTAGAAGAAAACATAGGCAGTAGCATGTTTGACTTTGATCTTAGCAATATATTTTGGATTTGTCTTCTTAGGCAAGGGCAAAAAAAGCAAAAATAAACAAATGGGACTACATCATACTAAAAAGCTTTTGCGCAGCAAAGGAAACCACCAACGAAATGAAAAGGCAACCTACTAAATGAGAGAAAATATTTGCAAACAATATATCTGATAAGGGGTTGATATCCAAAATATATAAAGAACTCATAAAACTCAACAACAGAAAAACAAACATCCTGAGTAAAATAATAGAAGAGGCCTTGAATAAACATTTTTCCAAAGAAGACATACAGATGGCCGTCAGGCACCTGCAATGGTGCTCAACATCACTAGTCATCAGGGAAATGCAAATCAAAACCACAAGCAGATATACCTCACATCCATCAGAATGGCTATTATCAAAAAGACAATAAAGTTTGGGCAAGTATGTGGAGAAAGGGGAACACGTGCATTATTGGTGGAAATGTAAATTGGTGCAGTCACCATGGAAAACAGTATGGAGTTTCCTCAAAAAACTAAAACTAGAACTACCATATAATCCAGCAACTCCACTTCTGGGTATTTATCTGAAGAAAACAAAAACACTAATTAGAAAAGATATATGCACCCCTATGTTCATTGCAGCATTATTTATAATACACAAGATATGGATGGAAGCAATTGATAAAGAAGTTTATATATCTGTATCTATCTATGTATGTATATTTATGCTAAGTGAAATAAGTCAGAGAAAACAAATAAGTCAGAGAAAAAACAAACATATGATTTCAGATATATGTGGAATCTAAAAAACAAAATAAATAAACAAACATAACAAAACAGAAACAGACTCATAGATACAGAGAACAAACTTGTCATTGCCAGAGGGAAGGGGGTTGGGGGACAGATAAGATAGGTGAAAGGGATTGAGAGATACAAAATTCCAGCTACAAAATAAATGTCACAGGGACATACGTACATTATGTGTACAACATAGGGAATAGAGTCAATAATATTGTAACAATTTTAATGGATTATAACTGGACTTAATGTGTTGATTATTTCATAATGTATAAAAATATCACAGTTATACATCTGATGCTAATATGATATTGTATGTCAATTATAACTCAATTTTTAAAATAAATAAAGAAAAGACATTTGATGGGAAAAAGAAACTAACTTTCAGTTATAAGATGAATAAGTTCTGGAGATTTATTGTACAGCACGGTAATTATAGTTAATTTGCATTCTGCCTGCACCAACACCAAAAAATTGTCTCCTTAAGGGGTTTCACCCCTTAAGTTGCTCCAAACTCCAGGAATTCCCTATTCTTTGGGGGTATTTCTTGAGGTTACTTCTCTCCCTCCACCCTCTAGATTTCC
Organism: Hippopotamus amphibius kiboko; assembly: GCF_030028045.1. Classification (NCBI taxonomy): domain Eukaryota; kingdom Metazoa; phylum Chordata; class Mammalia; order Artiodactyla; family Hippopotamidae; genus Hippopotamus; species Hippopotamus amphibius. The sequence continues at coordinate 146,709,059 of NC_080190.1, read as the reverse complement.
CTTCCCTCCTAATTAAGGAAGTTTGATTGACTTAGAAACTCATACTTTGAATGACAATAATGTTTCCTTAATAACACCTCTTTAAAGGGAATTCAGGCCTGCAGGCCACAATGTCTTGATAGTTCTTTATAGATTGGGTGGCTAAAGACAAAAGTCACCTCTCATTTTCTTGTCGGTCACTTGGAGAAGAAAATAAGACAAATGAATAAAAAAAATTGTTGATTGATCCATGATAGATAAATATGTTGATAAATATTTGGAAAACTGATAAGATACTTGAACATATTCATCTGATGAATCAAGATCATTGTAAAATGATTCAAAATTTTTATCTCTGAAAAATAATATTTTATATGATTAACTCTGTTTTATTTTAATTTAGCTTGACATTTTTATAAGAAAAAAATTTTTTTAATGTAACTTGTAACTTAGTGAATGGTCAATTGTTAAAAAGAAGGTTTGTTTTTTTTTTAAACAATAATCCAGTCTTGCTATTTATGCCCAGTTTGGCTGTGGGAGAAGTAATACAGTTTAGTAGCTGTGAGCATATTCCCTGGAATCAGATAATTTGGCTTTGAACTTCAGCTTTTCCAATTTATCTGTGCCTCAGCTTACTCATATTTAAAATTCACATAATATAAAATCTTTGTCATAGGATAGTTATGAGGATTATACTGGTTAATACCTGTAAGACTCTTAGAACAGTGCTTGGTATGTGGTCAGCACTGTGTAAGTCTTTAATAAATAAATTATAGAGTATTCAGAAGCATCATATCCGTTTCTTTACACCAGCTGTAATAAATACGGTAATTTGTTCAGAGGCCACTAAATATCTGGAAAATGTTTACCAATAGGAAAGGAGAAAAATCAATCAAAACTGTTGGCTCAATTATTTATTAATAATCTCACAAAGTGAAAATAGTTCAAAATGAGTGCTCTAGAGAGGAGTAAGATGCTTAAAGATTTTACAAAACAAACTGAGGAACATTGAAGTCCAGTTTTGTTTCCAGAATTCTTCACTGTTAAAATTCTCAGAAGGCATAGGGAACCAGAGACAAACTAGTCTAGCAATAAATGGTCACCAGAGACAGATTATATAACTGTATATATAGTTAGATTGTTTATATTACACCGCTGATGCAATGAGTTGCTCTAATCATAAACTCACACTTCAGGGATGATAAAGGTAGCACGAGGAAGAGGAAAGGAGCCTTCCAACTGGACATTATTGTCAGAGGCTCTGCTATCCAAACAATGAATTTTGTGGATGAAATTAACGGACTGTTAATTTGGGTAATATACAGCAAAAATGAGTTCTTATTGGTGATGTAGTCAAGAAATGTGAGTAGAATAAAATACCAGACAGACACTCCTTACACTTGCATAAATGGGACATAGGAAGCTAGCAAGTCCAGTAGCCACTAAATTTAGGGAAAGTGATCCGTGCTTAAACCATAAAGGATTTTATGTCCTCTTCCTGCTTTAAAGGATTCACAGTCTCCTGACTCAAGTAGATGTTCAGCTGAATCCTTAAACTCAAATGCTGTTAAATTTTCTTCAGGTGAAAATTTTAGACAAAGTGTTTGCCAAGGTTGCCAAGGACCAGAAAAGAGAGAAAGGGATAAACAACCAAGGCCATATCAAGTTTAGAGAACGAGTTGTATGACAGATTTGTTTTTCTGCTTTGCAGTATTTATGTACTATGTATTATATATGGCAGAATTTGGTCCCTGACTCTTCCCATTACAAACTAGTTGTGGGGTAGCTAATTCTTTCCTGCAACTACCATTACCAAAAAAAAAAGCAAAACCAACACACTAACAGAAACAGCTAGGGGTAACCAAATTGGCATAAATCAACTTACATTTTCAATTTCGTATCAATGACAAGAAAGTATTGCTTCTCCTAGTGAATTATAGGTACCCATATGTATTTAAATTTCATGTCATGCCATGTCATGTCAATTATACATGCTACATCACCATTTTAATATTGAATGCATTACATTTGGATTATGAGACACATGGAAATTTGCCTGGTAGAGTATTTTGAGTCTAGGGGAAAAAAAACTTGCTGAGAAGCAACCATCAGGGATTTAGCTCAGGAAAAGACTAAGATTCTGCATGGATCAGTGGGTTCTAATACCACTTTTAGATAGTTGAAAAGTTATTGCTACTATTAACTGTCAATTGATTTATTTGACACTTACCAGAGAACACTGTGGACAGAACAGTAAGCAATACGCTTTACAACAGACTTAAATTTGCAACCATCTGTGCAGTTTAGAAACAGATGGTGAAAATTCTGTTTTTTTTTTTCTCTTTAAACCTGGCTTTAAGGAAGGCAAAAAATACTCTTATTTCACAAATTGGTATATGCAGTTACATTTAACCTATTTTACTTTCTATAGGTTCTTAAGCAACAGCTTTTATAAATCATGAGTGTCTTTAAATAGAATCACTTGATTTATATACATTTGCATTTTCTTAAGCTAGATTTATGTCATAAAGGTGAGCAATATATCTATAAGTATAAAAATAGACTAAGATAACTATTTTAGCATGAGCATTATATTCTGTTAAAATACTACTCCACTTATCTCCAAATCTTTTTAAGCTCTTTATTGGAATATAATTGCTTTACACTATTGTGCCAGGTTTTGCTGTACAACAAAGTGAATTCAGCTGTATTTATACATATATCCCCATATCCCCTCCATCCTGCAACTCCTTCCCACTCTGCCTATGCCAGCCCTCTAAGTCATCACCCATCATCAAGTTGATCTCTCTTTGTTATGCAGCAGCTTCCCGCTAGCTATCTATTTTACATTTGGTAGTGTATATGTCAATGCTACCCTCTCTCACTTCATCTCAGCTTCCACTTTGCCCACCCCCACCATGTTCTCAAGTCTGTTCTCTACATCTGCATCTTTATTCTTGTCCTGTCACTGGGTTCAGCAGTATCATTTTTTTAGATTCCACATATATGAGTTAGCATATGGTATTTGTTTTTCCCTTTCTGGCTTATTTCGCTCTGTATGACAGTCTCTAGGTCCATCCACCTCATTGCATATAGCTCAATTTCATACCTTTTTATGGCTGAGTAATATTCCATTGTATATATGTGCCACATCTTCTTTATCCACTCATCTGTTGATGGGCCTTTAGGTTGCTTCCATGTCCTGGCTATTGTAAATAGTGCTGCAATGAACATTATGGTACATGTTTCTTTTTGGATGATGGTTTTCTCTGGGTAAATGCCCAGGATTGGGACTACTGGATCATATGGTAGTTCCATTTTTAGTTTTTAAAGGAAGCTCCAAGCTGTTTTCCATAGTGGCTGTACCAACTTACATTCCCACGAACAGTGCAGGAGGGTTCCCTTTTCTCCACACCCCCTCCAACATTTACTGTTTCTAGATGTTTTGATGATGGGCATTCTGACTGGTGTGAGGTGATACCTCACGGTGGCTTTGACTTGCATTTCTCTAATGATTAGTGATGCTGAGCATCTTTACATGTGTTTGTTAGCCATCTGTATGTCTCCTTTGGAGAAATGTCTATTTAGGTCTTCCACCCATTTGTGGATTAGTTTATTTGTGTTTTTGGTATTAAGTTGCATGAGCTGCTTGTATGTTTTGGAGATTAATCCTTTGTCCGTTGCTTCATTGGCAAACATTTTCTCCCATTCTGAGGGTTGTCTTCTTGTCTTGTTTATGGTTTCTTTTGCTGTTCAAAAGCTTTTAAGTTTCATTAGGTCCCATTTGTTTATTTTTTATTTTATTTCCATTATTCTAGGGGGTGGGTCAAAAAAGATCTTGCTTTGATTTATGTCATAGAGTGTTCTATCTATATTTTCCTCTAGGAGTTGTATACTGTCTGGCCTTACATTTAGGTCTTTAATCCATTTTGAGTTTGTGTGTAGTGTTAGGGAGTGTTTTAATTTCATTCTCTTACATGTAGCTTATTTAATTTATTTTCATTAAACAGCTTCAACACTGGCAGGATAAGAAGAGGATCTGGGGAGTTTTTGCAGTTACAACTTTGCTTTTTATTTCAAACAAGTTGCCTAATTGTCTGCTGGATGCTTGAGACTAAAAATCCCCAAAGTACAGACAGTAAAGAGATTCCTTCTGCACTTCTTATCAACATTCTTACTTGGCTTTAGAGTACCTTAGGATTCAGAGAAACCAAAGTGTACTGTAGTGACTTTCTAGAAATGGCTACTGACTGACACTTTGTGATAAATTTAAATTTCAACAAAATATGTTAGAGTGGTAAGAATATTATACAGCACCAGTCCAACTCAAAAGAATGTCCGGGACAATATCCACCCACATTTTTCTTCAGCCAGTGGGAAATGGTAACATAGTGAAGAGAGAAGAGTGAAGGCAAAGGATTTCCCTCTGAAGATGCAATAATCCCCATCTTATGAACAATGTGTTGCTAAATTTGATGCATTACAGTACAGCCCCAGATATCTGCCCCAAACCTGTTTATCCACACCCAAATTTCCAGTTTATCTGCATAAATTTGAGTCTGGCCTGAGACCAGAAATGAAGATGGGGCCAACCATATTGGACATAGAAAACTTAGTCTGGCATGAAAGCATGGAACAGTGCTAGCAGTAGAGTTAGGGCCAGCTGGATCCAAAGATGAGTTGGCATGAAACAGTAATGGGACCAGTTCCCAAAGCAGTGATGGGGCTAAGCAGAAGGAGAGGAACAAGTGGCCGCATGGCTGGAAAGAGAGCCAGGCTTTCAGGATTCCACTATATCCAAATCAGCCTCATTCCCCAATGATCCAGATATAAGAAGTTTTGTTTTATTTCCATATAAAGACAGTATTTGGGATGAAGCCCAGAGCCAATGCAAGGATTTGGCAGCAACTATGGCCAAATTCAGTCAAAATTCATAGGAAAAAAATTATTCAAATAAAAATATAACCATAGTTACAGTCTTGTATTATACTACAGATACCTGAATTTGAGGTTAATACTATCATACCACTGATTTGGTGACAATACCGAATCATTATGATGTGTAGACAATTCAAATGAAGTCCACATTAAATGATTCAAATGTATTTATTGCAATACATTGTAAGTGTGATTTTAAAAATTCAGTGAAGGTGATGGTGTTTCTTTTTCAGAAAATCTTATACTCAATCATGCCTCTATTAAGACATGACCTTTGTTACTATATCACCTGTGATCTGAATCTCATAGCCCTCCTGCCTTCTGCTGTTTGAATAAATTTCCCCTGCTTACTGGCTTCTTTCCACCAATGTTTAAACATGTTCAAGTATCTCTTATGTTAAAGTAAAACATCTTTCCCTGGGCCAAGATGACCAAGCTTTTATACTCCTACATGTATAATTTGTTGGCTGTGGGCCACTCCAGAAACAAGGTGACCGTGGGCAAGACTTCCTCCAGAAACACTCTCAGCATCTCAATCAACAAGTCCTTCCTTGAGAGAGACTGGGTGATGTACCACAGTGTCCAACACAGCTCATTCCTTTCATTGTTTGGATTCACTTCTTCTAATACATTTCTGGAAGCAATTGCTCCAGGATGCTGGTGACCTCTCTTCTTCAGGGAATCATAGCAAAATAAAATCATTGCTCCTACAGTTGCAACTGGTCTCATCATCTCCTTTATCCACTATCCATTTCCCATCCTTAGCAAGCACCTCTGTCATCTTGGTGGCTTGACTCAGACTTTCATCTTGGAAAGTTCTGAGCCCCTGATCACCATGCTTTTCTCAGGCCAGGGTGGATGAACCTGTCCATTTACCATCAAAAGAGCCACATAATTGGATTGTCTGGCTGACAAACATATGCCTCCCTCCTTTCTTCGTTGTGGAACAGAATCCCTATCACTTTCTAATAAAGATCTATTACCCCAGCCTGGATAGTGACTCCTCTTTTTGCCCTTCTGGTCCCTTGGAACAAGGAGCCTGAAGTCCTCAGACAACAGTTACAACTTGCAGTTCAATGTTTCTGTCATTGACAGAAGGATCCCCATTTGAGAATTTTTTTTTATAATATTTTTTTTTTATTTACTTATTTTTTTTTGGCTGCATTGAGTCTTCATTGCTATACACGGGCTTTCTGTAGTTGTGTAGAGCGGGGGCTACTCTTTATTGTGGTGTGCAGGCTTCTTATTGATGTGGCTTCTCTTGTTGCAGAGCACGGGCTCTAGGTGCTCAGGCTTCAGTAGTTGTGGCACGTGGGCTCAGTAGTTGTGGCTCACAGGCTCTAGAGTGTAAGCTCAGTTGTGGCATACAGACTTAGTTTTTCCACAGCCTGTGTGATCTTCCCGGACCAGGGCTTGAACCCATGTCCTCTGTATTGGCAGGCAGATTCTTAACCACTGTGCCACCAGGGAACCCCCCCCCCCATTTGAGAATTAAATTCCTTAGACCAGCAGAGCCCACAGTTGCAAGGACTGGAAGTAAAAATTCTGCAAGTGGGCCATCTTTTTGTTATCTTTTTTTTTTTTTTCAAAGCATTAAAAGAACTTAGCAGTGGCAATTTATTTTGCTTTCCTTTTACTGGCTTGTTCCTCATGATTTCTCAAATACCTAATGCCCCATACAGGCTAATACATCCCCTTCCACCAGTATACCATCTCAGTTCTTTAACTTGTGCCAGGGTTAACTGCTCCACCTACAACCAATGATGAAATCCTCATCATCCGCTGAGTAGCAAGTGATCCAGGTTCAAAACTTCATCTTTAGTACCTGCCTTCACAGACAGGTTGGGTTTCTCTGGAAACACGCTTTAAGATGGAGTTTAGCATCTTTAGTTTATGAAGAAATAAGTGAAAGGAAGTAGGAGGGAGCAAAGGGAAAATCAAGCTGTAATGCAGACTTAACAACAATTTTGGGCAACCCTCTTAAGAAGCTCTGCAGTTAGAAAGGTCCTTCGGTTTTTTCTCAATTGGACAGAGATGTCCAGAGCTTTATATATCTGCATCAGTAAGTCATTGGATATGGGTTGTCCATAGAGGGACTTGGGCTTTTTTGCAGGGTTTTTTTTCTGTATAATTTGGTACACCCTTAAGGTGCTGAAACTAAAGGTAGTCTATTGACAGCACTTCCAACACACAGTGCAATAAGTCCTTCATTGAAGGAGACTCTAGTAGGTGCATAACCGTGGTTACCACTCTTGTAGTTATTGAAGTTGCCTTCAACTCTATACTACTCAGCAGTGGGATTTTTGGACATATGGCTTAATTTTGATAAATGCTATCAGATTATTTCCAGATGCTCTTAAACATTTATATTCCCAGTAGTCTCAGTATAAGTTCCAACTCCTCACAGTCTCATTAACACTTAAATGAGGTTAGGTGATAGCATACCTTTCTGATTATAGCCCTTCTATTTGGTAAGAGGCAGTTTTTACTACTTTTATTACATCTATTCATATATCTGTTAGCCTTTCAGTGTTCCCTCTGGAAGTTTCCTTTTCACTTCTATTAGCCAATTTTCTACTGAGTCTTATTTCTGTATATTTTTTATGATTTAATCTTTTGTCAATTTCAGATGTTGCAAATATGTTCTCTCTAATTAATCACTTGTGAAATAATAATATATGTACCCTTCTCTGTTCCTGGTTCCTGAAACAGAGCTCTAAAACACTTGAAAACAGGGCTTCTAGGAGCACCTTTTGTTCAAGTATTTGGTCTTTGACCTTGGTTTGTGTCACAGAACTCCTAAATCCTTTACAATTCTTTTAGCGATAGGGGTGACTTTTGTTCCAATGTGATGAATCCTTGGTGGGCTCCTGGATACGGGCTGGCCACCAGAATGATCAAGCCTTGATTAGAAGCTTGGTAATTTCAGTTCTATTCCTCATCCTCCAGACTGAGGAGAGGGCCTAGAAATTGAGCTACTAATCAATCATACCTATGTACAAACCCCAAAAGCATATATAGATCTAAGATAGCTTCAAGTTTGGTAATGTGTCTACTTGCTAGGAGGGTGGTACACCCAACTACGTGGGAACAGAAATTCCCACGCCCAGGACCTTTCCCTATGTATCTCTTCATCTGATTGTTCATCTGTACCCTTTATTATATCCTTTATAATAAACCAGTAAACATAAGTCAGTGTTTCCCTGAGTTAAGAGAACCATACTAACAAATTATTGAACTTGAAGAGGGGGTTGTGGGGTTTATAGCCAGTCTGTCAGTAGCACAATCTTAAACATGCAGCACATCTGAGAATCTTGACATTTGAAGTGGGGGCAGTCTTGTGGCACTGAGCCCTTAATTGGTGAATATGACACTGACTACAGATATACAGTGTTAGAACTGAACTGAATTGACCAGTTGGTGTTGGGGAATTGGTTTGTGTGGGGAAAAATTCACACATCTGGTGCAAGAAACATTTAGTGTGAGAGTAAAGGAAAACAGTGCACTATTTCTAAACATCATGCATTTCTTAAATTAGTTTATGGTATTTAGAAATGTTTGATTTTGGTATAGGACATCAATGTTTGATCATGGGAATTGTTCTTTTGTGGTCTTTTCTACCCTGAAGTCACAAAAATATGCTCCTTCATTTTCTTGTAAGTCTTATACTATTACTTTTTTACATTTAGGTTTTTAAAAAATATTTTTAGAGCCTGCATTTACATATTCTGCCAAATTTGGCAATTTATATATTGCCCCAAGTTAATCTTGATTGTCCAATGAAGGTATATATATAACTGTTCATAATATTATTACATTTTAGTCTCTATCCATATTGTAGTTAATTCTCTTTTTTTCCCCCACTTAATTTATTTGTACTCTCTCTCCCTTTTATAACTAACCGAATGTGAAGTGCCAGGGTTTGACATTTGAAAGACTAAATGGATATAGATGCTGTCGATACAGATGGGTTCAGTTTTGCACATATTATTTCCTTAAGATGGAGAAAATGGTAGTACCTACTTCATAGTGCTGTTCTAAAGAGAACTGAGGTTATACACAGAACACTTTGAATATAGCTTGGCATATAATAAGACCTTAACAAATATTTAAAAGTATTGTTATTATAATTATCATTATTTTATCATTATCATTATTTATAGGAGAATTATGAATATTATTTTAAGCTTTCTAGCAACCAACTTGAAAAAGATAAACCCAATGAAGTGTAGAATTTATACTCTCCAAATAATAAAGACAAGTTTGTTTGTAGCTAAGTAATATCATGAGACATTTATTTCTTTTCCCTTATGTATTTTCTATTCCCAACCTCCCCCAACACACAAACACACACACACACACACACACACACACACACACACACACACGCCCCTTCAGAAAAGTAGCAGGTTTGACTTCATTGCCTCAGAGTAAAGAAGGTCTGGAGTTGAATGCAAAGCAGCCTGAAGAACTCCTTGATTTTTGTTTTCCAAAATATTAAATCTAGTACAGAAGAATTGAGGAAAGACACAGAGTGTTTGGAAAACAGAATTGAACAAGTGTTTTCTGCCAGACTAAAATGAGATTTCCCTGCTGGAGGTCAAGTTGGAAAAGAAATTTGTGGGACTCATAAAAATGAGACTCAGGCTTGTCCTTGTCAGGGTCCTAGAGTGAGGCCAAGATCTCAGAAAGAAAAGGCTGCAAGGAGCTTACAGGGAGATGGAACCAAGAGTTCCAAGATGCTAATCTCACCTATTATCTTCAGATCCAATTAAGACTTGAACTGCCAGAACAGCCTTTAATTCTCTAAGGAATCACTACTGGCTGAACACTTGTAACCAGATTAACCTTCAGACGGTTCATTTCTGTATGTTTCAGTTTCCTAATCTGTAATAATATCTACCTTATAGTGTTGTTTTCACTATTAAATGAGGTAACAATTGAAAAAGATTCCTTGACCAAACTCTTGGCAAGCTCCTCTAAGACCAACTAGGCCCCATCCTTGAGCAGGTCCTCAAGAGCCCAGTTTTAGCAAGAATCCTGTCAAGTCAGTCTAGCCAGAATCCCCCAAACTTCATCTAATCACCTTTCTCATCTCCCACCATCCCTGAGGTGATACCTTCCTTCAGTAAGAATCTTATTAGGTCAGTTTAGCAAGAATTATCCTAATCTCTTAGTAATTTTCTATCTATCTACTCTCTATGCTGCTCCTTTGCTATAATGCCTCACTTTTCCTTGTATTGGAAGCTATGCCCAATCACTCCTACTGCAAAACACTATTGCATTTGTCCCTACAGCTGTTGTGATACTCCTGAATAACATCTGCCCTCCCATTTTAACAAGGGTCAGAATAATTTTTTTCTTTGACGTAATGCATATGAAGACTCAGAACAATACCCAATATAATTTGAGAAATATTCATTATTTTACCATTATTCTTGTCATATTATTAAGATTTGGGGGGAACCATGTAAAACTCCCAGATTATGGTGCAACTTTGGGAAAGGAAGGGCCCTGCCAATGAGTGAAGTGGAATTCACCACTATTCAACAGGAGGATGAGTTTGGAGTAAAAATAATTTGTTTTAAAGGTAATGAAATTATTTTAATTATTTACCTGAGAATGTAAACTCAGGTTCAGACACAATACAAATTGTAATGAGCACCTAACTATTCATATAACCAAAGATACACAGATAATGAGACTATTCTCATAGAGAAGACATCATCAAATCTAAAAACAAAGTCTCTAAAACATGTAACTTCTTATCATTCTCCTTTGCAAAGACTTCATCATACCAACTTAAAATCAGTAAAAGCAATTTTGTAGAGGGAGTAATAACTTAAGGTTTGACTCGAATACTGGGTCCCAAACTTGGAGAAATTTTTTAAATAAAACTTTCTAGGTACAACCTCAGAATTATTGAAACAGGATTCCTAATGCTATGTAGAGGTCAAAAAATGTTATTGTATGGCTGTTTTGAATCACATTTTAGAATAGCTAAAAATGATGGAGAAATTAACAATGCAATGTGTCTTGATCATTTATTTTGTACAATCATACTTGCATTCATACCCTCCTTCACAGGCAAAATATTTTTCCATTCTCTATCTAGGACTATGCTAAAAATTTGGGAATACAACAGATACAACTCATGCTTTACCACAGAGTACCGTGTGATGAATGATACAGAGAAGTAACACTTCACAAAACAGTATGACAATCAACATGACAGTGCTGCTACAAAGATAATGTGGGAGCACATAGAAGGGGCTATTTTCAGTAGTTGTTAAGAAGCTGTGATGGATATTGGAGAGATATTCAGCAGTGGGCTCAACATTGTCCTACCTGGAAAATATGTTCCCAAAGAATGCAGTATCCCCAGTGTAACACTACCTGTCTCTCAGCAGTTGCTTCCAGCACATATTCCTGTCATCATTTCTCATTAACTAATGTCAATCAGATAGGTATCTTTCAAACTATGTTATGTTTTATAAATCACTGCCAAAGTGATGTGATTTTCTTATTCTCCAGCACCACCTGTAGACAGCACCTCACGTCTAAACTCACATATGAAAAACCTTTTGTTGCCTACGTCTTTCCAAATAAGTGTTGAAAGACCTCTCAAGGAAAGAACTTGCATTAAGAAATTAAGTGTATGTGGCATTTAATAAGGTAGTGAGCTTAGTATCCCACTCAATTCCTTTACTTAGTGCCTAAGACTTAGAGTACAGATCCATCAACCCTGCTCTGAGTACCCCCTCAAACTGTAATAGTCCACAGTCCATTATGCCTTATGAAATGCCTAAATGAAGACCTCTGGAAAATTTAAGTAATCCCAAATCTTTCTCTCTTATTTAGCAGTGACACATATATCCAAATCAAGACCCAGGAACACATACTTTACTTCAACTGTGTAGTTAATAAGCTAAACTTTACAAACATCTGGGGTTATTTGTGTGATCAGTAAAGAACAAATCCTAAATAAGATTGGCATGTCTGGAATTGTCTGGCTAATTTTAAAACCAAAATGAAGAAAAAGGTACAAACCATTGAAGAATTACAGAACACATTTAATAGTTATAATTTCTTAAAGCCTTAAAACTATTTTCAGAATGGAGAAGAGAATAGGAGAAGAAAAGTATGTTTCCATATAAGTTTCTTAAAAAGGGACAGATGGAAATCTCCTTCAATTATGAGACAATGAAATCCAGACAATAGTATAGAAACAAAAGAGTTCAAAAGAATCAGATTATTAATTTTTTGTTTAAACAGACACTCAAAAACTCAGATTAATCTCATTTTCCTTACTTGTAACAAATTTAAACATTTCTGATAATGCAGTGGGGAAAAGGGATAAAAATGTGATATATAACTGATATAACTAATTAGGTAGATTATATTCCTTAGATTTCATCATAAATGCAAAGTATGTATTTACCAATATCATGAAATTTCATTTGGTATTCTTACCTAACTCTCATGACATACAATAAGAAAAACAAAAATAAAAAAATGGTATTTCAAACACTTTCTGTGAGTGAATGTTAAAACTGAACAACTGACACAAAAATGGTCCCAAATGCTAATTGCATGTAATACTCAATTGCAGTCATTGTGTTGAGAAACAACATGAGTACAGTTATATAGAATTTTAGGATTATCTCTGTATTTGAACTAATGAAAATAACAGCATCCGTTTCAGAAAATGAGTACAAAAGCAAGATTGACCTAAAACAACAAAATAGCCAGTTATTCTACCAGCAAAATGGGTTTATTCAGAAACAGCAAAGAATTGCAATGTGGGACATGCAATCTATCATGAATCACAGGCTATGCTGGAGAACAAAGGAAAGAAGTATTTCTTTGTAGAGGACAAGGAGAAATTGGGAGGGGCTGTTATAAACAAAGAGCCCATTGGAGGAAACTGGGAATTCAAAGTGTAGTGTCTTTTTATTGGCTGAGTTGTGACAGTCTTTCATTGACTGGGCAGTTGCCAAGCAAGGAGAAATTCTTTCTTCCTCCTGCTGGGTAGTAATGTAGTAACTTTCTTCCTGATGTAGATGCAAAGGTACATCTCTTCTTATTGGATCTGCAATTGATACTGAGTGGTAGGGTGTGAGAGTTCCCCATTCTGACCTCCCAATTCCATTTCAAATGAGGTTTCTGTTCATTAATTTTCACATCAATAAAAAAATTACATGAGACTCAACTACTGAGATACCTCTGTGACAAAAATTAATCATTTTTCATTTTTGCACCCCATATCAGTAGTTTAGAAGGAATGAGAGCATGCCTGCTCACCCCTGCTTCTTTTTAACTAAATCATGATTTCTAGTTTAATAATAGATTTCTCTGTCTTACATAATAGTTGCCAACTTTGTCCCTAAAAATTTTCTGATCTCTTTATATAATATTATGGAACAGAGGACACTAGCAACTAGCACAGAACATGGAGAAGAAAGAAGTGACAGAACCTCCCAGTTCGAAAGCCAACACTAAAAATACAGCTTTATGTTTCTAAGCAATATTGTGATCTCAATAGCTCTTTTATGACTGTACACTCAAAAGCAAAATAAAATGTTTCATGTGTCAATGAATTTCTTACTCATAGCAAGTTACTCTACTCTAAGTGGTCCTCGGTTCTTCATCTCTACCAAAAAAAGGGCTATGAACTTTATAGTGAGATGACTTGTAACAGTGCCAAAATCGTCATTTATTTTATCCAAGCAAACAACTTCTGAAAATATAAGAGAACTCATGAAATGGAAGGGAAATGGGTGAGGATAATGGAAGCAATACCAAATAATCAATAAATATCAAAAGCTTAATTTACTGGATACATGCCAAAACCAGTCTAATGGATTTGGATCTCATGGGAGACTATCTAATGTAATTAAAATCTTGATTCATTTTTCAAATATCTTTTGGGTAATTTTGTCAAACAATGTGGGATGAAAATACAAAGATAAAGAACTTTTTTTCTCCTAGATGATATTTAGACCAGGTTGAAACTCAGGCCAGATTCTGTAGATAAACTCTTGGCTCGTGACTTTTCTACTGGAGATGAAATAGGAAGGAGGCTATATAATGGCAGTAAACCAGTCAGATCAAAATAAAGATATCAGATCTTACACAGTAGGATACTGGAAGGTAGAGCAGTTATTTACTTATTTTTCTTGAATAAAAGGTATTTATGTAATAGGTTGTAAGGGCAACTGGAGCATGCAAAAACATACAGCAAAGTCAAGTGTACAAATATGTAACTTTGAAATGCACTGGACATCAAAGCCTGATGTATTTTCTTCATGGTTAACATGGGATAGTTAATAAATTTTATAGAAAAAAAAGAACTCCATATACAAATAAGTTTGGCAAACAGTGGTTTTGACATAACTAATTTTCAGTAAGACAAGTAAAAAAGTTCTCAAGGATTTTCTTTAGTGATTTCTATATGAATTTCCAAGAAGGCAATCTAGAATATAAGCAGCATTGCCAAATTTATTTTAATATAAAGTTTATTTATCACAGAGCACATCATTGGTCTAAATTTATTTGGGATACACTTTAAGAAATGCTGAATTAGAGAAAGGAAGTAAAAAATAGAGCCATAAAAACATAAGGCATATGGATAACACCAACTTCTGGTTTCCCTAAGCCCAATTCCAGTTTTTTATATTCTGTGCCATAAAATATAGTAGTCAGGATTTAAAGTAAAATCATGAATAACTATAGACAAAATACCCACCACTGGTAATAAGAGAAACCATTGAGAGAATAAATTTGTCTCCATTTATTGTTAGTCATTCAGAAAATTGTTATCAGATACTACACGTCAGACACTTAGCGAGGTGTTAGAGTTCCAAAGATAAATAAAATTAATAAGCCATAATCCTTGCACACCAGGAACTCATCATCTAATTGAGTTGTCAGGTGGGAGGAGGAGAGACATTTAGAGAGATAATTACAATCTACTTGTAAATTTCATGAAAAAAAGAAGCACGTAACTTTGTCAACTACAATTGGCACTCGCCAATGGCACTTGCCATCTACCTCCACAAGGATTAAATCATGTGCTGCTGCAGCTGCTGACTTTCAACACCCCAGGAAAGGTGTTCAGGGTGGAGAACTGAAATGAGGCACTCTGTGCTGTGGAAAAAAATTGGCAGAACAGGTCTTTAGATAGTCAGATATTTTCAGGAGCCAACTTTATGAGCCCAGTTCTTGTATCTCCTCATATCTAGAAAAACACTAAAATCCTTCATGTTGATGTCTGCTCCTCATGACTAGCAGTAACCTGCACGAGACTTAGCAGAAACCTTCTGTAAACAATGTGCCTGATTGCACATTTTTCCCTTTCACCAAAATCACATATATACTGATCTTCCCCCTTGCCACTTTGGAGCAGTTTCTCAGAGCTACCTGGGATGCTGTCTCCCAGGGTGCAGTCCTCATTTTGCCCCAAATAAAACAACTCACAAGTCTCACATTGTGCATTTTTTTTTAAATCAACAACTTGAAGCCAGGAACTATTTATAAAAAAAGTCACTGAGTAAGCTTTACACACAAATCATTTTCAACAGTATACACTTTTAAGTTATTTTAAAAGGACTATAACAAGTGTAACATTCCTGAGTTACATTTATTCTCCTGAGTAAAATTGTTATTGTATCAAAACTAGACTTCCTTTGCACACACTGCTAGTAATCTATTTTATACTTGCAATAAAATCCTGTAAATCAAAATCAAGCTTCTTAACGTACCTTGGAAGAGACAGAATCACAAATAATGTACAAAGGCTAACAGCTGTTATACCAGGTTACCCTTCCTGAAAAATGTGATAATGCAGACCCTTTTCTTTCCTGACAGTCATTTAATAAAATAAAGTCCCCCCAAGTGAGAGGTGCCTGCCAACAAAGCATGAAAAACAGGTGTTATATACGCCAACTCCTTTTTTTTGCTGTGTCAGGATCCATAAGGGAGCATTCAAAAAATGACTTCCATAAATCCCTTTCTTTTGTTCCTGTTTTTGCAAAAGTTTTTTTTCTGTGTAATTTTTTTTTTTTTTTGGCTTGGTTCAATAAAGTTATTTGATAGGTCTGCAATTTGTTCTTTCAGGATTATCTAAAGGTGTCATCTAGGTACTTGTCATAACGTCCCAGAATCTGTCACCTAAAATAAATTAATAGTTGGCTTCAGTGGTTATGGAGCTCACTTTGCATTCTGTCTCGAGAGGAGCTGAAGTAGAAAGCAGGGAACTGTAATTCTTGAGAAATGAACATAAACTAGTTGTTGTGCTGAGGAGAGATTACAGCAACTAATGTTCTCCATAAATACAAATAACTCAGATCAGGATAAGACATAAAATTAACTAATAATATTGCTGTTAAGCAATGCGGGAAAGGGAACATTTGGTTTACTGTTCTTAGTATATAATTCAAATATATATTTCTCCATTTATTATTGAGGTAAAACCCAGGACATGAAAATAGTCTTTGGAATTTTAAATGTTTAGAAGTTTTAAGTCAATAGTTGATTTTTTTCATCTTGACTCAAATTTTTATCCCTTTGAAAGAAACCAAAATTTTTTAAAAACTTAAATAGAATAGAAATTTGTTTATTCAAGTAAGCAGAGAAACCCAGAGCTAAAAATCTTCAGATATCATTGGATTTAAGAATTCAAGTTTTATAATAAAGGATTTTTCTCTCTCCATATCTCTGATTGATTCTCTCTTAATGGTAACTACAGTAACCCAAGACTCACTCTACCAACTAAATAACCTACTACAAAGAAAGTGACTTTTTCTTCCCATCACTTACAAAAGTTCCTAAATAGACACTGCTTATCCCTGATCAAGTTGCTCCTGGTATCACTCACAGCTCTCAAAGGGGTGGAGTATTCTGACTGGCCAGCCCAGAACATGTTGTACAATTATATTAGAGAAAGAGAATGTGATAATTAACAAATCCACTAGAATCACATGGAGTGGAGTAAGGGCTATTTCCCAAAGGAAGGGAAAAGAAAGTGGCATACTTTTCCTACATCTTACTTTCAAAATATATCTTATGAAAAAAGTATAATTAAATGGTAAAATAAGAAAAAATAAAGAAAATTTCTCATATGTCTACTGACCTAATATAACTGTTACCATTTTCATCCATTCCCTTTCCAAAAACAATCCCATCACTGGAACAATCGTATCATATACACAATTATAGTTTTCTTTTTTAATTTCAGCTTTAAAATGTTTCTTTTAAATTGTGGTAAGAAGAATTAACATAAAATCTACCCTCTTAATAAATTTAAGTATATAAAAAAGTAAGAAAATATTTGGTCCTACACCAAAAATATATGTTTGTATAAATATGCTATGTATAAGTTTTGTCCTTGTACTAATATATCATGTATATTTTAAAACAAATTTAATATATACAAACTTTAAGAGGTAAGAAATAAATTTTTAAAATCTGGTATTTCTTTCTTCAACCCAGATCAATGGCTTATACAAACTCACCCTTCTTCGTGACTTCCTTTGGCTGCTCTTCTCATAACTGCTGTTGCCTTGGCTCTAGCGAAGAGAATGACCTTAGCTTGAGATATATAGGTATTTACCTTGGGAGAATTTCTTTTTCCTTCACTCTGATACTAGTCTACCTTTTATCTTGATGCCAAGTTTCTCTAGTAGAACAACTACTATACCCGAGAGTCAGCACTCAGTATACCCCAGTCCCATAATGGAGTTCTTTCCTCCCTCCTTACACTTAAGTTTTATTAACCAAAGCAGTACTTTGATTCCATTAGATCTGAAGCTCTATTTTCCATCCTAACTCCAGGAAGAAATTCTTTATGTGAATTCTGAGTGGTTTAACTCCAGTGCCAGTTGCTTACCTACTCTGATTTACAAATATCTAGCATCTTTATTGCTCTGCTTCTTCTCCCTCTCCAGGATTTATATTTAGTAATTGCTTAATTCTCTCATGCAAATTCTTTCCAGGCTTACTACCTATTGGTCACCACTATACTCAGAGTGTTTTGTTCTATCTTAATAAAATCTGTCTCCTTATCTGTATCTGGGTTTGACCTCACAGCCTTCTCTATCCCAAAGTCAACTCTCATTCTCATCCCCATGTGGTCTATATCACCTAAAATATCAATGGCTAACACTTTTTCCTGCCCCATACCATCTGGTTTATAGTATTTCAGAGAAGAAAATGGATTTTATTTCCTATTTTGTGTTAGAGCCCCAAATTTAAAGTCTTTAACTTTACACAATAACTAAAAGATTTTCTCTAAGAAAAATTAAGTATATATTTCTTATCACTTCCATTAGATAACTAAATTTTATACAGAATTTTATAATACAGGCAGACCCTTTGATAGTAATAGTATCCCTCATCCCTCTAGAAATCAATATATTCAGTAGTGCTTAGTCTATGAACTTTGATTACAGATTTGGTTACAAATGTCTCACAACTGCCCGAGGGACCAGGTGAAGAAGTCTGTGAAAAATCAATATGAAGTTATCTTACTACCTCTGTCCCCTTTTGCAATGTGTCTCCAATGTGACACATTTTCATCTCATAGATACTGTCATATTATCCTGGGTCCTTCTGCAAAAAAGAAAAATAATGTAGAAAAAACATTAACATTATTGATAATATGGACTTCTCCCATGATACACTGAATTATAAAAGAAGTGGGAAAAAAATGAAAGAGGTATGTTTCATCATGGATAAACATAAGCATCATCAAAGAAATCATAATTTATCTGATGTGGTCTAGCAGGCCAAATCTCACTTTTGAAATACATGTTGAAAGATATTAACTCTATCAAAAAATTGAATCTATTCAATTATTGAATTATTTTCAACATAATTTTATTATAAAATGTTCTAATTAAATAAGGGACTTTATAAGGGATGGTAGAGGTATTATTAGTTAAAGTAAATGTTTTAATATTTTATACAAATAATCATTTATTTCCTTTTCTTCCAACAATCTCCACAAATGCAGTTAATGTGGTCTTGGTAAAACAGTTTATTTTGTCAAATATATTTTAAATCTTATTTCTATATTTATGATTACAGTAGAATGCACTTCTCTGATTATTGCATCATGAGGTCTTATTTATATACTGTGTTGAAAAAATTAGATAAAATAAAAAGAATAATTTAATATCTTTCACTTTTGCTCACATCCTTTATTGGATACTCATTGCCCAGTCAATAACCCCTAGCTCTGTTCTCAATTTACCTCTTTATTCTCCAATTTATCCTTTAAAAAATCCTATGTAAGTCAATATTCAATGTTGAAACAACTCAATATTCGCTGAAGCAGCCATAAGCATTCCTACCTCTCAAGAATGCCAACTTCACCTTCAGCCTTTCCAAATTCTTCAACACCTAATTTAATAATTTTGAATCATTCCTGAGTAACATACACAGTCTTGAGAACCTGGAGATTACTATGCTCTCTTGTCATTGGGCAAAAAAAAAAAAAAAAAACCACACACACGAAAGCATATACAATATACATACATCATTTTGCTTCCAAATATCTGAGATCTGTGTTCTTTACATTCAGAACATCTGGCCTACCTGATATGCCACTTCTTCAGTGAAATCTTCATTTTTGACAATGTCATATAATGAGAAGGATATTAGATAGTGATCTAAAAATCTCAGGATTTCCAGCTCTTCAACTAACTTGAATAGGTCACTTCACTATCTTGTGCCAGCCTTGAGTATAAAATAAGAGTTGGAGTGTATTATTCATGAGTCACTCTGGCTTTGAGATCCATATCAAAAGGTAATCATGGGAAGCTGTGTTACTGATTGTCTCTGTATTTTCATTCAGTAATTAATTTAACTCATATTTATTGAGAGCTGACTTGGCACCAAACACTGTAGTAGGTTATTTTGATATTGGTTGAGTGAGCTACAGAAAACTCTAGAACTTATTAGAAGATTTTAGTGAGCTAGAGATATACTGTAATCCTTTTGCACCAAAGAGCAGACCTTATTGCTTTGGCTGAGACCAGAATCTAATTTCTTTTAGTTCCTACTTTAAATGGGTGGCCAATAAATCTTCAGCAACCATAAACCGCTCTGTCACTATTATGCGCTAAGCAATTGACCTTACTCATAATTACAAGTAAAACATCAAGGAAAAGCTTTAATGATTTATTTTATTATTTAATCATGTTTCTAACTTTTTATATTTTTAAGATTATGTGTTTGTTTATTGTAAACTATTTGTATACAGGAGTAATTTCTTATTCATTTTTGTACCCTGTATACCTTGCACATAATTGATGATCAGTTTGCATTTACTGATTTGAATTGTATTATTTATTGAAAACAGGTCACTGTCAATTGCAGTCTCGTACTTCACAGGGCAAGAATCACTACTGCAAATATGAGCCACCCAAATGAAACAACCCAAGTTAAAAAGGTAAGTTATTTCTTATTATTTAAGCTACTTGCAATACTTGCAACTCTCCTCAGGTTGCTCTTGCTTGGTACCTAATAGCAGTAGTTATGTCTGGAATAACTAATATATCATGCAGTTTAAACATTTTTATTAATAATTAGTTCAAAAATAATTATTGATTTCCTACTTTGTGAAAAAGAGAGTTGTAGAATTTGAGAATACAGAGATAAAGCAGCTTAGATACTCAAGGAACTTTCATTTCAGTGAAAGAGATAAACAATAAACGTGCACATAAAAAAGCAAGATAATTTTAAAAATAGTATACTAGATGAGGAAAAATAGAAATATATAATACCATAGGTTGACTGGACAGGAAAAGTCTCTTTGAGGAGATTAACTGTAAGCTTAGAACTAATTTAAAAAGTTAGCCATGTGACAATGAAACATTCTAAGTAAAGAGAGGGCAAATGTCTTCAAGAGGCAGAACAAAGAATGGCACAGCTTGAAATCTGATACTCTAAGTAGTTGCAGTAGATCACATTCAAAGATGTATGTAGGAGTCAGAAAAATGTGGGCCCCTCCAGGAAAAATGTGAAGTATATATCAATGAATCAGGAATTCCATTTTATGTAATTTAACTTTAAATATTAGATGTTATTCTTTCCATCTCGTAGAGGAGTAATTTTAAATTTAGAGATTTTGTGTAACTTGATCAGAGAGTAAATCAATGGAGTTGGTGTTTGAAAACAAGAGATTCTGATTCCAGATACCATATTCGTCCCACTGCACTACCTGCCTTGATCATTGTTTCCCTGTTCTTGATCATGGCTCATTGTATGGACTACAATATTTTCTTTTTCCTATGCAATCCATCCCCAAAGCTTCTTCCTCCACACAGATGTTCCAGTTAAATTTACGAAGTCTCCCCTAATTATTTTGGTACCAGTTGTCTCAATCCTCCCATTCTCCTGCCTCTTGGATTATTTAACTAAACCTCTTGACCCCCAATGTTTGTCCCTTAGATTTCATTTTAGTCCAGTCCTATGTTATACTAACTAGGGCAGCCTGTCTGGAATTCTTGATGTATAGCTGTAAAATGATTTAACTTCTCCAGAAAGAAAAAGAAAACATTTTTTTTTCAAAACAAAAAGAAAAAAAGCATGTTGCAGATATTGTTTTGGAATACAGAATTCAAAAAGTGAATAAGTCAGAAAGCAGAGAACAAGAAAGAGGTTTTGTTATAAAGAGAAAAGAAGTTTTAAACAGATGGACTCTTTAATGAGTAGGCTGATAGAATCTAATCAAGTTTTGCTAAACAAGATCAAGTGGCTATAACACCAGACTGGATTGTGTACTGCCAGACTCTAGGGTCAGTGAATTTTGAAGGAGGAAATGATTTGATTGCATTTATGGAAATATAGATTCCAAAGTTACTGGGGACTAATACTGAGAATGATCAAATTAGAGTAAAAGGGCATTTTAGATGTCATGGAGAACTTTAATAATATAAGAATAAGTGGTTCCAACTTTTAAGATCTCCAATAACAAAAAGAGTACATAGACATTTCCGAAAAGGAAGATAGATAAAACCACCTTTTAAAATTATTATTCATTTTACCAATCTTATCAGAGCAGGTAAATGAAAGATAAATCTTCTACTTACTTGTGCTTTAAAGAAAATAGCTGTGATAACAGACCCCAGGGAAATTCTTTACTAAGAGGTTCTGCATTTGTTTCTGTTGCACCTTGTCAAGACCTACAGTGATAAGATTCAACAGCAGTGGAAAAATATAAAAAGTGACACTAGTCTAAATGGTCATCTATTCAGAATATTAACAACTATCTCATTTATATCAGTCATGAAGTGCCAGGACTTTCATTTTTCTATTTTTCTTTTTTGGGTGAGTTTTTTTTGTTTGTTTTTTTCTTTGTTTTTACATATGTCAATTCATTTTAATCCTCACAATAACTTTTAGAGGTGAGTATTATTATTAATTCCATTCTACAAATGAGAAAACTGTGTCACAGAAATATTAAATACCTTGCCCCAATTAAGATGGTGGTAAATATGGATCTTAGATTTAAACCCAGGAGGTCTGACTTCACATTCTGTGTTTTCACTACTACATCTTACTGTATTTGTACATAATGTATAATATACCTAGTGTATAACATAACCACTATATTTTGTCACAGTGCAAGGGAATCTTGAGACAAAGCAAGGTGTATGACTGGTAACATAAAATGAAAACATCCATTACTCAATTAGCTTGACTTTAAAGCACAACTTGGCTCTCTCACACACAGCCTTAATCTGTCTTCTCAAGCTAACTATATCTGCTATTCAAGTGTTGTGGAGTCACTCTGCTCTCTTTCACTAATCTTTGTTTCTAGCAGTCAATACCTACCATGATATCTGTTATCCCTCCTGGTCATCCTAAGAAGCATAGGCCTTTTCCACTGACCCAAAGATGTATTTTCTCAAATAAATATTGGCATAACCAAGAGAATTTAAAGAGGTACTGCAAAATAATTGCAAAAATAAATCTGCTCAGCAATTGCTGCATCAACCTTTAAGAGATATATTCCTAATAAGTCCCCTTGGCCTTCTTACCAAGTCACTGCTTCCATCATCATATTATCCCTGATTACTATCCTAGGTGCAAATTTCTCCCTCTCTCTCTCTCTTTCTAGCACTGTCTGTAATTCAGTCACCATATAGCTCAGGATAATATTCCAGAGGCTTTTTAATACTTACTTAATATGGTCATTTTGATATTTCAACTGTATTTCAATCAAGTCATCTTGTCACCTTCATCTTCTTCACAAGAGCTCCTCCCATTTTCTTATCTCCAAGAAAACTTTATTTGTTTTAATATCATCTTTATCCTTAAATCATCTCTAGCTCCTTCTCCACCATTTCCCACTCTCCAAAAAGAAAAATAGGATGAAGTTGATTGGAAAATTCTGCTGCAGACTTGGGCTTTTTGAAATTTCCATTTTGACCATAAAAAGGACTTGAGTCTCGCTCTCATTTCAACCAAAGCTTAATGGTGTTAGTAAACCAAGTCACAGTTTGCCTCTTTATTCCACCCTCACCCTCTTTTTCTACAGCCTGGTCTCACATCTCCTTCCCATCTTCAGCTTTAGGACTCTGCTTCACCTCTCCTTCACAAGAGATCTTGTAAATCATTCAGAAAGTTTGCAATTCCAAGATCACAAACTAAAATTTCTGCTTCTAAGCACACTCTGACAGCTGTCCATTTACCACAATTCTTCTGTGATTCTGGAATCTGCTCCAGAAATGTAATTCATTTTCACAAAAATTTAGAATTGCTAATGGCCTCATCCCATCTTTAATGAAGATGCCTAAACTACTCTTAAAGATGGCCATCTAGAGATAGAGAGATCAGCGCTTTGTGGAGAATGATGTTAAGAGGTAATTAATTTGGACATGTAGATACATAAATCCTATTTCACACTTAAATACATCTGTTGATCTTAGTTCTCAACTTCAAGGCAAATACAGAATTCATTTTTTCACCCTCTCAAACAGCACATCTTCAGATACTTAAATGAAGCCTTCTTTTATATCAACTTATTTTTTATCTTTGTTATATTTGCTCTGGCTAGATGCAGCTAATTTGTCAATGCTTCCATCAAAATGAGGTGAAGTGAGTGGCCCTCTGTGGCTTCAAAAATGCATGACATCACAGAGAGAAATCAGATGTGGAGATGTATTTACTGTCTTGTCTTCAGTGCTTAGAATAGTGCCTAACACATAGTAGATACTAAATAAAAATTGATTAAATGAATGAATGAAGAGTATATTCTAGATGTGCTATATATAAATCAGAATATAATGGAGTAATTATCACTGTGCCTGGACACTATGCCTTTGTTTGCAAAGCCAAATATTGAATTAATTTTTGTAACAGCCTTATTACAGAATTTGTTGTTTACTGAAGTCCCTAGGTTTTGGTGAAGCTAGATTTATTTCATTATGAATTACTTTTATTTGTACCTTCATCCACCTTGTACTCATGCAATCCTTTTTTAAAAAATGCAAGTGTAGTTTTTATAGTTTTCCTGTTATATTTTATTTTCTTAGATGTTGTCTACCTTATTATTCAAAATCTTTCTGAACCATAATGCTGCCGTGCATCACATTAAGAATTCTTTCCCAGTTTTGTGTCATCCACCTGTTTGATTCAAATGACTCCATGGGCATATGGTAAAGAGAACTGTTGTTTATTGTGTCTATATTCCAAGCATTGTGTTAAAAAATTTGCACAGTTTTTCCTAACACGTCTGCTCCCTCTGCCATCTTCCCAGAAGTTCCTCCCATGCTTTTGATTAGCTTCCATGTAAATTTTTATATAATTATTGATTAAAATGCGACAGTACTGCACAATTCCAGATATCCATCCCAGTCATTGAATTAGATATTCATTGATTCAATAAATAATTAATGAGCACCTACTGTGTGCCAGGCACTTCTGTAGTGCCAAAATTATTACACTAAAAAATAATTCTCACCTTTGTGGGGTAGACAAATAAATATATAATGGCAGATACTGTTAAGTTCTACACAGAAAAATAAACTATGGTGTGAAAATTATATAGGGAAAACTTTACTAGAACAGAATTGGGAGGCCAGAAAGGAGAGATCTCATGCACATACCACTCAATTTCAGTATAGATCCCAACAGGAGGCAAAGTATATTGTATCTCCTGCAGAAAGTGACACTACTATGCCAACAAGAGGAAGACAGATTTTCTCCTCACCCAACAAGAGCTGAGCCAATGAGAGACTGTCACAATTCAGATAATAGAAAGCCACGATACTTTGAACTCTGTTTCCTCCAATGAACTTTTTGTTTAAAACAGCCCCTCCCAACTTCCCCTTCTCATCTATAAAGAGCTTCCTTCTCTTATTTTACTGGTCTTCCATGTGGCTTGCCATAGTTACATGTCCTGAGCTGTAACTCTTTGCTGCTTCTTAAAAAAAAAAAGTTTCTGGTAAAATAACTGGCTATTTTATTGTTTAGGTTAACAATATGATTTGGGTGTGAAGATACCTATTTTAAATAAGTGATGAGGGGAGACTTTCCTAAGGTAACATATGAGCAGGCACCTAAATGAAGTGAAAGAAAGCCATGAAAAAATCTGGATGAAGAGAGTCACCAAGGCTTTGGGGTGAAGTATGGCTTGGCCTTTGCTTGGCAAGAGAGCCAGTGTGGCTGAATCAGAGTGATGTCCTTCATGAAGGAATCTATTATTCAACATCTTGAATACGATCAGCCAAGTAGTCACTTAGTCATACAATCTTGCTGTCACCTAGGTCATATTTCTTCATTTTATGATGTGAGAATCCAAGAGAAATAATGGTCTCCTTAGCTTCCTTAAATTTTTCCCTCACATACTGATAAATTTGATTTTCCACAATTGACCACGATTTTCAAATGGTATAAGGTTACCAGATTTAGATTTAGGAGACTTTTCATCATTGGCTTTCATTAGCTCCAAGAAATTAAATAGTAATATCTCCATATGTCAGTTTCTTCATCTGTAAATTAGATATAATAATACAGTTTCTTGCATGGACAATTAATATTGACCTTAGAACACCTCTTTCTCTTGATAAATAACCTTCTCTTTTAATCTATGATTCTTACATCCCAATAAGCACTGTCTTCTATGACACTGCAACTCTGAGGTCCATGCCTTTGCATATACTCCAATGTGCCCAGAATACTTTCCCCTCGCCTTACCTCCTTCCCTTCTTGGTAAATGCCTATGTGTTTTTCTATACACAGCTCAAATGTTCATTCCTCTGCCACATCTTATCTGAGTTTCCTAGGCAGCTGATTTCACCTTATTATCATTTCCATAGGACCTTGTCTGTGTGTCTACTGTTATATCTTATTTGTCTTTCCCATAGGACTGGGAGATACTTGAAGTCTGGAACTATTAATTATTTATATGTGTTGCCTTAAAACAACCTTAGAACTAAGTGGGATATAAATAATTTAGACCAGGGGTCCCCAATGCCCGGGCCTCAGATTGGTACCAGTCCTGTTAGGAACTGGGCCTCACAGCAGGAAGTGAGCAGCAGCAAGTGAGCGAAGCTTCATCTGCTGCTCCCCATCGCTCCTCATCACTGGCATTACCACCTGAACCATCTCCACACACACCCTGTCCATGGAAAAACTGTCTTCCAGAAACCAGCCCCTGGTGCCAAAAAGGTTGGGGACTGCTGATAGACCACACATATACAATTACAAGCATATCCACATATTCTCTCTCTAGAGTGAGTCCATTTGGCAATATATTTAAGATTCTAGGCTTTTGAGGAAGATTTGCTGAGTTTACATTCTACCTCCACCACCTCAAAGCTGCATTGCCTAGGAAAAGTCACTTAATATCTCTGAGCCTCAGTTCCCCAATCTTTACCGCTGCTTTATAATGATTCGTACATCACAGCATTGTGGTAACAATGCAATGAGCGCCTATGAGCAGTTAGTTATTTAAAACCTTAGATATTATTCCACTTCTACTTTATATATATTTTCTCTTTGTGCCTAGAACTGTGTCTTCTACATATTA
The DNA here is from genome assembly GCF_030028045.1 of Hippopotamus amphibius kiboko. Lineage (NCBI taxonomy): Eukaryota > Metazoa > Chordata > Mammalia > Artiodactyla > Hippopotamidae > Hippopotamus > Hippopotamus amphibius. The sequence goes on along the minus strand of NC_080190.1, from coordinate 146,682,100 downwards.
GGGGATCACAGGCATCCACTGTGTCTGCAACTAACAATGAATGAATAGATGAAACACTACCTTTCTAAAGTGAATTTTACAGAATTTTTACTAAAGTGAAAACTAAAAATCCTAGATTTAAGTAACTCACCTGAGAATACAAAGCCAGAAGTAAAAATTAGAACTCAACTTTTAAGAAATTCTAGTTTCACAAACTGTTATTATATTGCATTTTCATAATTGATGTATGTGGTTATAAGTAAATAAAAGAGAAAGAGGAAAGGAGAAAGATCACAGGAAGGAAGACAATATATTCAGCTTAACTACAGTTTACTAACCAATTGGGGAAACTTTATACATTTTGCTCACTTTTAATCAAGTTCATATTTGTGATTTGATGTATTATGGTCCCCTTGACTCCTGCCACTTTCACACTGCTCTCATTTTTTCACTGCATCCAAGCTTATATACTCTATGTTCCTTCCAAAGTAAATTCAGCTGCCATTATTTGTAATCATTTCTTTTGTCTAAATGCAGATTATGTAATTCAAAGAGAATCAACAGCATTAAATGTAGTTTAATTAATAATTATTGAAAGTCCCTAAGATATATTCATTTACTAAGTGAAGAATAACTTGTTTTTATTTAATATCAACATAACATAATTTAATCTGGAAGAGTAGTTGGAAGCATCTACAAGTAGTAATTAAAGAAGAATGAATGTATTAATGACCATGCAGAACTTTGCCATTGGGAGGGAGAGACCTTAATGGCACAATCAAAAATGAAAAACAAAGGTTTGGTTTATTTTCTCTTTATATTCCAAATCCAAATTTAATGGTTTGAACACTAATATAGGTTAGTGAGAATTTCACAGGAGAAATTCTATATAACATATGCTGACAATGAAAGCTCTGTGAAATGACAAAAAAATAGCAGGAATATAATAAAATTTTAGCAACTTGAACAAAGAAATCATTTACACAGCCAAAGATTTTCATCATAAGTAATGAAATAAAATTTTATACAGACTTTTACTGCCTGAGCAGATCACTGACGGAAGATAGATCACTGGCAAAAAAACATTGAAGGAAACCAAAATGTCTTTCAGGAGACCCACAAAGAATAATTCTACCAACCAAATTAAAACCTCTTTGGCAGTTATGTTGTCCCATCTTTATTACAGCTTTAGTATGTGAATTACCTTCAGTGAAACAAGTTACAAAAAAAAAAGAAAGGAAATTTGGGGAACAAAACCAATAGGAAAGATATACTGGTTATAACAGCATAAAGGACTGTATGATACCAAAGCATCTGCTAGAACATGCATTGTACTTAGGATTCCACAAGCAGAGGGACACTGCAGTGTTTTACAAGGACAGACTGAAGCACAAAGTTCACTGTTGAACTTTATGCTTCAGTCTGTCCTTGTAAAACATTGCAGAACAGTGTTCACTGCAGAGCTAACCATTTCTGAGCAAATAATGACACATCTGAAAATCATTTTTGGTAGCCTTTCAACTTATTCTTTTCATTGTTCAAATCTCTCTCCATTTGGACACCCTCCACTCAGGTGCTAAAATCCAGGCTTTTCATGTTCCTTAATTAAAGTATTCCTGGCAAGCATTCTCCTTCCATGGTGGAAATGTGCACTGTTCTCGTGTGTTCTCCTTACATTATCAAAACTCATCTCTCTTATCTTTCATCCCCACCAGATTCTTCTGAGTTTTTTCTCTATAACTGATGTTATAAAAACAATTGGTCTCAAATGCTAGCATCATCATCTAGAATCATCTGGAGGTCTTGTTAAAACACACATTTCTGGGAGCCACCCCAGAGTTTCTGGTTCAGTAGAGTATTTCCAACAAGTTCCCAGGTGATGCTGATGCTGCTCACCAGGGAAAAATCTTTGAGGACCACTGCTATAAAACATTTACAAATTCACTAATATTTGGCCTTTAAAGCATAACGGTAACAATGCACAGCCCCTCCAAAGGATTTTTTGTAACAATAGACAATATAATTAGTATAAATGACTGTAGAGGGAACATACCTCAATGTAAAAAGGCTACATATGACAAATCCAGCTAACATCATAATCAACAGTGAAAACCTGAAAGATTTTCTAAGATCAGGGACAAGATTGGATGCCCACTATTGCCTCTTTTATTCAGTGTAGTATTGGAAGTTCTAGACGCAGCAATTGGGCAAGAAAAAGAAATAAAATGCATCCAAATTGGAAAGGAAAAAGTAAAACAGTAACTTTTTGCAGATGGCAGGATACTATACATAGAAAATCTTAACGACTTCATCAAAAAAACTCTTTAAAAGAACTAACAAAGGAATTCAGTAAAGTCACAAAATACAAAATCAATGTACAGAAATCTGTGGGGTTTCTATACATTAACAACAAATTATCAGAAAGAGAAATAAAGAAAACAATCTTATTTGCAATTACATCAAAACTAGTAAAATACTTAGGAATAAATTTAAACAAGGAGGTAAAAGAACTGTATATTGAAAAATATAAGACATTGATGAAAGAAACTTAAAAAGACACAAATAAATGAAAATATATTACATGTTCATGGATTGGAAGAATTAATATTGTTAAAATGTTCAGATTACCCCACACAATCTACAGAGTCAATGCAATCCCTATCAAAATTCCAATGGCATATTTTCACAGAAATAGAACAAAAAATTATAAAATTTGTATGGACCACAAAAGATCCTGAATATCCAAAGCAATCTTGAGAAAGAAGAACAAATCTGGAGGTATCACACGCCCTGATTTCAAACTATACTGCAAAGCTATAGTAAACAAAACATTATGGTACTGGCACAAAAACAGACATACAAATCAATGGAACAGAATTAAGAGCCCAGAAATAAACCCACACATGTATGAACAATTAATTTACAGCAAAGGAGCAAAGAACATACAATGGAGAAAGGTGAGTCTCTTCAGTAAATGCTGTTGGGAAAACTGGACAGTCACACGCAAAAGAATGAAACTAGACCACTATCTTATACCACACATAAAAATTAACTCAAAATGGATTGAAGACTTGAGTGTAGGACCTGAAATCATAAAATTCCTAGAAGAAAACATATGCAGTAATTTCATTAATATTGATCTTAGTGACGTTTTTGTGGATTTGACTCCAAAGGCAAGGAAAACATAAGCAAAAATAAACAAATGGGACAACATGAAACAAAAATTTTCTACACAATGAAAAAAACCATTATCAAAATGAAAAGCTAACCTATTGAATGGGAGAAGATATTTGCAAATCATATATGTGGTAAGGAATTAGTATCAAAAATATATAAAGAATACATTCAACCAAACAACAAAAAACCCAATTGAAAAATGGATAGAAGGGACCTCCCTGGCAGTCCCTTGGTTAAGACTCTTCACTTCCACTGCAGGGGGCATGGGTTCAATCCCTGGTCAGGGAACTAAGATCCTGCATGCTGCATGATGCAGCCAAAAAAAATTTTAAATAATAAAAAATAAATATATTTTTAAATGGGTAGAGGATGTGAATATACATTTTTCCAAATAAGACATACAGGTAACCAACAGGCACTAACTCTTAGGGAAATGAAAATCAAAACCACAGTGAAATATCACCTCACACACTTTAGAATGGCTATTACTGAAAAGATAAGAATATGAAATGTTGAGAAGGATGTGGAGAAAAGGGAACCTTCCTACACTATTGGTGGGACTGTAAATTGGTGCAGCCACTATGAAAAAAAGTACAGAGATTCCTCAAAAAATTTAAAATAGAACTACCCTATGACCTGAGTGTTCTACTTCTGTGTATTTACCTGAAGAACGTGAAAACACTAATGTGAAAAGATTTATGCGCTTCTGTGTTCATCACAGAATTATTTGCAATAGCTAAGATAGGGAAACAACCTAAGTGCCCAATGATGTATGGTTTGATAAAGAAGATATGGTATATATACACAAGGAATACTACTCAGTCATAAAATCAAATGAAATCCTGCCATTTGGGACAACATGGATAGATCTTGAAGATATTACTCTAAGTGAAATAGTCAGATAGACAAAGACAAGTTTCATATGATTTCTTTCACATGTGGAATCTAAAAAACAAAACAAACAAATAAGCAAGATAAAACAAAAATGAACTCATAGATATAGAGAACAGAGTAATGATTACCAAAGGAGGAGGGTGTTGGGAGGTAGGCGAAATGGGTGAAGAGGATCAACTGAAGAGGAATGTAGTCTAAACTTTCGATGTACTGTACACTGTATACATTGTATACTGTCTACACTGCAGTGTATACAGAAGTCAAGTTATGGTGCTCTACATTTGAAAATTTATATACATAATACACACATATATGGCTATATTTCCCAGAGCATAATATGTGTTCTATAATGCTTTTTTGAATAAGTCAATGCAAAAGAACAAATATATAATATTTTAATCTGGACTAGTAATTGTAAGATTGGGCAGTAACTTGAGGGGAAGGACCTTTCCAGTAGATAATCACCTGCCTTGTCAATGATAAATCCAGCTCAACCTGGAAAAAAAAGCACAAGAGTTTACACCGGTAATGACAATGATAGTAACAATACATCACAATTACAGAATGAGAAGTTTGAAGATTATAAAACATTTTCATAGCCTGCACATACTGGGCTCAAAATAGTTAAACAATACGTCTCATACTGCAGCATACTAGAAAAATCTTCAAGAGTGTGTGTAGCACAGTAAGTGTCCTAAAGTCAATGACTTCTACGCAGCAGGGAAAGGTTTCATAGGTAGTGACCAACCTGACCCCTCCCCTGATAGAGAAGGATGTCACCCCTGCTTTCAGGTAGGCATTTTGCACAATATCTTTTAAAACAAAACAAATATTCTTAAAGTTGCAGCCTCCCAAATTAGAAACAGTGAGAGACAGAGCAACAGAAATCTATAAACATGTAAGATATTTTCAGAAAATACAGAGAAAGGAAGCTTCTCTAAAAGTAATTTAAACCCTGGAACAAAGATAAGTCCATTTAGATTCAACAGATATGATGTAGGAACAGCATGGGGCACTGAAAATCAGCAGGGCAACAACAACAAAAAAGAGTTTCTGAAAAAGATTAGGACAGGGACAGTTCCATTTGCCAGAAATGGCCAACCTTTAATGTTGAAGCAAAGAACATACAACATTATGTAATTTCAAGCATACATGCTTAAATTAACTATATACAGAAAATTCAACATTTAGGAATTGTTAAAAAAAATTATTCCAGAACACTAAGTGGGCAAAGAAATCATTATTTCTTAAGGATCAGTGTTATAACAAGGCATATTTCTCCCTGGGCAGCACAGAACTGCATTTTGGTCTTTAACACACAACTTTGTGAACTCAACAGTGCTATGCACGTTACAGACAAAAAAGGAAATTGAGCTTCAGAACTGAGACTTGAATTCAGATCATTTGAGTGCAAACTCAGTGTGTTTCTTATCTACAGATGTCTCCTTTTGGTATTCTGCAATTAAAGTCCTGATAGTTATTTAACAGAATGCTATAGCATAATCTAGGGGTAACTTGCCAAAAATTACCCATTGCAAGTACTCTAAACAACTTTATTCTTTAGACAAAATTATACTCTATATGCATTTGCAGCAGTATTTCAACAAATAACTCCTCTTTAGTCATATCCACATTCATGAAATGACATCAATTATAGTAGCAGCATTTTATATATAAAGAAAATGTAGCTTCTCGAGGGGCTCAGAGATAAATTGTTAATTACACCGCATTATATGTTACAAAAATGTAGGTGAGTATTTTTAGATGAATAACCCCACCATTCTGCATAGCCTATGCTTTATTGTATCTCTTCTTATTTTAATTTTATACCAGTACTTAATTAGAAAAATATTTCTAATGATACCAAAGACAACTAAAAGTTTGCTGTGGAGGCAATTTTACCATTAAGTCACTGACATCTACAAAAACAGCCTGTATCATGTGCATATTAGCATCTTGGGGTCTGAAGGGACCTTATTGAGCATTTACTCCAACCACCCATTGAAGTGCAAAATTTGAGACTGGATAGACCTGGATTTGAATTCCAACTCCAGCACATATCAGTTAACAAACATTTACCTCTCTGAGACTTGGTGTATTTAGTTAGGATTGTAGAGGTAAGTATTTCCTGAGTAACTTATCTCACATACATATCAATAATTCCCTCTTCATGAGAATTCCCTGGTGGTTCAGTGGTTAGGACTCCATGCTTCTACTGCAGAGGGCACAGGTTCGATCCCTCATCAGAGAACTAAGATCATGCATGCCGCACAGCATGGCCAAAAATAATAATAAAAATAATTTCCTCTTCATGCAATCTGTATATTTCATATTTTGAATTTATTATAACATACATTGTTTGTTTATTTGTTTACTTTATTACCTGTCTTATCACTAAAACAAAATCTCCATGAGATTAGAAACCACATGTCTAATTCACCACTGCATCTTCTGTCTTGAGCATAATCCTGGTACACAGATGAAGACAAATAATTTTTGCTAGGAGGAGGAAGGAAAGGGGAAAGAAAGGAATGTTGCTGTGACAGGGTAATGTGCATGGAGGGTTTAGCACAGAATGAGCACTCCATAAACATTAACTGGTATTATTAGTATACACACCAAACATAAATCTCTTATATTTCTGAAAGGTGGGTTCTATCCCTGTGGAAAAACTCCAGTGAAAATACTCTTAAACTTCTTGAGTGGCCCATTCCACATTCAAACACTCGTAATGGCAGGATCTCTGTAAATCAGAGAAGAAATTTCCAAGTATTTTTTCCTGTCCCTACCACCCATAGCATACAAACCAAGGACTACCCTTAAAGTGTTTTAAAACGTTTTTTGAAAATTTTGTCTGTTTCTTTCTCTAATGAAAACTCCCAATACTGTGTGTATATGTGTCTGTCTGTCTCTCTCTGTCTCTGTCTCTCTCTCTCTAACACACACACACACAAACAGACACACACGTTTAGTAGATTTTACATATGACTCTTTTTTTCCACTTAAGATTATGGCTATATTTCTCTAATTATTACTCTCTTGGTGATGGTGTTTGGCATTAAATCGACAGATATGGTTTAACAGACTAGAGAAGAATAAAACATCATAACCACATCTTTCCTTCTGAAATCTATATTTACTTGTATACATTATACCTTCATACTCATGACCCTTTGTTGATACATATTAAGTCAGCCAGTAGAAAATATGTTTATGTCACAACTATTGTATAACTTAGTACGAGGGTGTCAAAAATTATCCGCACCCTGGCTGTAGAATTTATTTTAATTAACTTTTAGAAAAGACAAATACAGCATTTTTCAACATAACCTCCTTGCTTTTCAACACACTTTGTCCATCTGTCAGCAAGCTTTCATATCCCCTCATTAAAAAATATTTTAGGCTGAGCTGTGAGCCATGAATGCTCCTCTGTCTTCACTTCTTCATCAGAAGTGAATCTTCATCTTCAGGGGCTGTTTCAGGGAACCAAACAGGTGAAAGGCCAATGGAGCAAGATCAGGACTATAGGGAGGATGCTTTAACACCCCCAAATGAAGTAATCCAAGACAGACTTAGGTTTCAAAAAGTTTGTAGGAGATGGGTACCAAGACAACTCACGAAAGAACATAAACAGAAGCGTTCAGATATCTGCAAACAAAATTTGGACCGATATTCTAAGGAATGTGAAAGTAAAGAGAATCATTACTAGTGATGAGACATGGATTCATCACTACGAACCTGAGAGTAAACAGCAGAGTATGGAATGGAAGCATCCTCAATTGCCAACCAAGAAAAAGTTCAAAAGTCAGTCATTGGCTGGAAAATTGATGCTTACAGTTTTCTAGGATTCTCAAGGGTCAGTATTGGAACATCATCAGGAAACATCTTCAACAATCAACAGTGCTCATTACAGTGAGATGCTTATTGAAGAGCTGAAGCCTAAACTTCAGATTAAACGCAGAAGACTGCTATCCAAGGGCACTGTGATCTTTCATGACAATGCACGTCCACACACTTTTGCCTACACTGTTGACATTTTGCAAAAACTTCATTTTGAGGTGTGAAAGCATCCTCTCTATAGTTCTGACCTTGCTCCATCAGACTTTCACCTGTTTGGTCCCCTGAAAGCAGCCCTTTGAGGTCGAAGATTCACTTCTAATGAAGAACTGAAGACAGCAGTGCATTCGTGGCTCGTAGCTCAGCCTAAAATATTTTTAATGAGGTATTATTAAAGCTTGTTGACAGATGGACAAAGTGTATTGAAAAGCAAGGAGATTATGTCAAAAATGATGTATTTATCTTTTCTAAAAGTAAGTTAAAATAAATTCTGCAGCCAGAGTGTGTATAACTTTTTACTCACCCTTGTATTTGCAAGGTTCAGATTAGTGATATGGTAGTGAGAGAGGCCAGAATATTACAGAGAACAGCTTTGAAATAATTAATAATGGGGAGTTATGCAGTAAGGTCCTAAAGTCTAAGTGAAATAGAAACATTAGAAGTCCCAGTGAGGGGAGTGAGCACAATGACTTTGTGAGGTGAAGGAAGTGGGGGAAATTTTTAGAGAGGAGATTATGAGATTTATTAGCCAACTTTTGCTGTGTAACAAACCATCTGTTCTGTTCTCTCAGAGAATTATGATTATGATTTGATAATTTTTTTTTACTCATATATCTGTAGGTCAGCCAGGGTAGCTCTGCTTCAGGTTGCAGAATGGCTGGACATGGCTCCAGGATTCAAGGAGAGTTAGTTCCACTCCACATGTCTCTGCATTCTTCTTGGAAGACGTCAGCTGTTTTTTCATGGAGGATCAAGGAATACAAGAGGGGAAATGAAAGCACATTATTATTCTTGAGGTCTTGGCTTATAATGAGCACAGTCTCAATTTTATTCACATTTATTTGATCAAAGCAAATCAAATAGCCAAGTCTGAAGGCAAGAGGATGGGAATGTATTCTTTCTACTATGGCACAAATATATAGTACAGAGTTTAGGGCTGAAGGATTGAGTGCACTAGGACGTGAGTATCTGATGGCAACTATGTCCTTCCCATGTGAGGTAGTGGTGGGAAAAATTTTCAAGATGCTGCCCCTTCCAGGTCAACTTTTATGCCAGGAAGTTGTGCCATAACCCATGTCATGGACTGAGAGATGCACAAGGCAACCAGGTTACCAATCAATGGCAAAGGTGGAAAAATACAGTTTTGGTATATATTTTAGTATATCAATTTTTTAAGTCTATAGAGTAATTAATATAAGAATACTTGATTCATTAACTTATTAAATATGAAGCAAGATATATAATAGGATGTCATCTGTTTTAATTATTCAAAAGTAATAATATTCAATTGCCTAATTATGAATTACATCTATAACTTATGTTATAATGCTTTAGTTAAGGTTGTTGTTATAGAAATTGTCCTTCTATTTTAAGAACCAATAATGTCTCATATACACACTAACAGAAAGATAACATGATCTCTATGATGCAAAAATAATGAGCCTGTGGTGTGAAAGCAGGTAAATAATGCTGGAATACCTCGTTAATGACTTTTGAAAACCAATGAACAAAAATACTCCTGTGGAAGAAAGAAGCCCATTGTTTATTACTGAAGATTCCAATAAATGGCCATGAGGGAAATCATGTACCCAATAACCAGAACATTCTCCTTGAGGACTACTAAGACCAGCAATTATTAATACAGCATACTATGAAAATAAAAATAAAGAATGGAAATCCACATATCTTCATGTACTTTTCCCATCTCTTTCCACTCTCAGTCCACAATCACAAAGTAGAAATAATAGGATTCAGTAGTCTGAAAGTTTGTCAACAGGCACACTAAAGGAAGTAGCAAGCATATAGAAGAACATATGAAAATTAGTTATTGTTAAAGAAGATGAAACATTATGTTTTAAAAAAAAATCAGACTATGTGAGGCATGACCTTTTTAGATTGAGTTCTAAGCTCTCTGCCTATGTGGGAACATAAGTAACTCAATTCCCCAGCCGGCTAATAAATTCATTTTCACCCGCTTTCTCTTGAGCTAGAAGTCTGACAGCAGCAATAGTCCCTAGGGATTTGCAAGTGGCTTCCGCTCTCTGAGATAAAACTATCTTCTTGATTCCTGTTTTTGTTTTCATTTGCTTTAGAGGTGAGCCCTGTTTCTGAGAGGGTGTGCAGATGTTCCTGAGTGCTATCATCTAGGTATTTTCAATTACTGGATCTAAATAAAAAGATACAATCTCACAGTTTTGATTACCAAGAAGAAGTCACCAGAAATTTGTCAAAAAGAACCATAATGTGAATATTTAAAGCAGGACTTTAACAATTCTGGAAAATATATTATGCTAGGACTATGCTCTTCCCAGTCAAGGCAAAGCTTTTGAGTTTATCAAAATCTTTTTCAGCTTTTCTGTCCACAATTATGATTAGTAACTCCTATATGAGAGAAGGTATAAACATCGTGAATCTCCTAAGGGAAATATCATGTGAAAATTATTTTGGGAGGCAAACACAATTAATGACCAGAATGACAAATCTGAGGTACCTTTTTATATAAATGTTACAAAATTTTCCATGTGTCTTGTGACTTTAACAAATTCTTTGATATACTTATTCAGGATTAGATTATCATATGGTCTTCAAAATCAGTATCTAAATATGTTTTCCATTTTATAATATAGTTCACTTGTGTTTCCTATATTTATTTCAAAAAAATGCTTTAGAAATGGAAGAGATCAAACGCATAGTATGTTTGGTGCATACAGATATGGAATTCTATTCAACTGCAGTGTCATGTCTTGACATTTCACAAAGTTTGTAGCAAACCCATGAGGACACATCAAAAAGAAACTCACTATCTTTAGAACTTGGAAAATCACTGTTAAAAGTGACTTCATTTCCTGAAATATAATATTATCTTCAAACCCCTTTGTCATTATGACACTGAATTTATTTTTGACTGATGTACCTACAGAAATGCTGTTCAAGCTAGAGTGTGGGTGTTTGTATTTTATTATGTGTGAAACTAGAACAAAAGGCACACAAGGGAGAACACTCAGTGTTCACAATTCTAATAGCATCTTTTGACTAGGGTGGTGTTCTGGGAGTCACTGAAGGCTGTTCAGTTAATTTGGGTTGTCTTCATTCATCTGGGAGAGCAGGTTGTCTATAATCAGTTGGACTGTTTGAATATTTTCTTCTCCAAATGACACCTCATAAGAAGGAAAACAGAGTGAAAGGGCCTCAGCTCACCTACATTTTTGAGTGCCAGTGCATTTACTTATGTTATTTATAATTCATAAGGTCTCTGTGAAGCAGGTACTATTATTATTCCCATGTGGTGAGAAAATTTTTCTTCATAGATTTACCCAAGGCCATATCTGAAGGAAGAGATTGGAATATCATAATCTAAGCCACTCTTCCTTACCACTCTCACTTCATTTCATTAAAGGCAAACCAGTTTGTTACCATATTTCCTAAATGCTCTTTCAATTTCAGTCTCAAATACATATTTGAGAGGATTCTGGGAAGATGGTAGGGTTGGAAACACTAGGAAAATTGGCAGAATCTGACAGATGTAACTATTTTTGAACTCTGCAATCTCTTGAAGGCTTGCAACTTCCAAGGGAAGGCTTGGACAGTACATTGTGGCTACTTTCAGTCAATTTCAGCTCTTAGCACAGTAGAAGTTACCCATCTCATTCCCTAGTCTCCTGGCAGGCATCTGTGCACATATTCCAGGAGCACCTCACATGCAGCTTGTAGGAGCCAAGATGGGCAAAAAGGACCTGCTCTCCACATATTGGGGATCTGTGCTCTGTTGATTGCTACTTCTAATTTCAGAGGTATAGACAAAGAGGCAGGAAATTGTTGCAAGCCCCTTCTATCTGGCTGAAGTGAATTCCAGGGTTAAAGTTGGAGATTTCATGCTTCTTGATTTCAAAACTAACTACAAAACTACAGTAATCAAAACAGTGTGGTACTGGCACAAAGATAGACCTATAAACCAATGGAATAGAACAGATAGCCCAGAAATAAACCCTCATCTGATTGTTGACAAGTGTACCAAGATCATTCAAAGGCGAAAAAGTCTTTTCAACAAATGGTGCTGGGGAAACTAGGTATCCATATACAAAAGAATAACACTGGACAGGTATTTAACATCACATATAAATTAATTCAAAATGTGTCAAAGACCTAAATGTAAGAGCTACAACTGTAAAACTCTTTAAAGAAACATGGGGCAACAGCTTCATGGCATCGGATTCAGTGATGATTGGATTAGGAAACAACACCAAAGACATAGACAAGGAAAGAAAAAATAGACAAATTAGACTTTGGAAACTTTAAAAGTTTGTGCATTGAAAAACACTATCAACAGAGTAAAAAAGAAACCCACAGAATGGGAGGAAATATTTTAAAATCACATATATCATAAGGGATTAATATCCAAATTATAAACAGAACTCCTAAAACTCAATCCAACATAAAACTAACAACTCAACTCAAAAAATGGACAAAAGAACTGAATAGGCATTTCTCCAAAGATATACAAATGGCCTATAAGCACATGAAAAGATGCTTAACATCACTGATCTTTAGGAAAATGCAAATCAAAATTACGATAAGATACCACCTCATACCCATTAGGATGACTACTGTCAAATAAAAATAAAGGCAGAGAAAATAACAAGTGTTGGCAAGGATGTGGAGACATTTGAACCCTTGTGCACTGTTGGTGGGAGTATAAAATGGTACAGCTGTGGTGGAACACAGATCAGAGTTTCCTCAGAAATGTAAAAATAGAATTACAATATGATTCAGCAATTTTACTTCTGGGTATTTATCCAAAAGAATTCAAAGCATGTTCTTGAAGAGACTTTGTACACCTATATTTATTTCAGCAATAGTTAAAATGTAGAAGCAACTCAAGGTCCATCGATGGATGAATGAATAAGCCAAGAAATGGAAACAACCTGAATCTTTGCCAACAGATAAACAGATAAGCAAAATATTGTATACACATACAATAAAATATGATTCAGTCTTAAAAAGAGAGGAAATTCTGACATATACTACAACATGGATGAACCTTGGGGACTTTATGCTAAGTGAGATAAGCCAGGTCATAGAAAGACAAACAATACATGATTCCAGTTATGAAGTGCTTAGAGTGGTCAAAATTATAAAGATAGAAAGTAGAATAGTGGTTTTCAAGGACTAAGGGAAGAGAGAAATGGGGAACTATTGTTCAATGGATATAGGGTTTCAGTTATACAAGATCTTTTTCTGCATCTTCCTGGAGATGAATGGTGGTTAGGTAGCACAACAGCACAAGTATATTTAACACCTCTGAACTATGCACTTAAAATCGCTAATATGGTAAATTTTCTGTCGTGTATTTTTACCACCATAAAAAAATTTAAGATATATTTGAGGAAGAAGGCATGAAGTGATCTGAAAATTCTAGGTATAAAGTGCTGGGAACTCAAGTGAAAAAGGAATTTCTCTGTAGAAGGTCGGTGCCAAAGGCAATCTCCATATTTATACTATGTTTATTAACATCGTGCTTGTTAGCACTTCTAAGATATTGTGCTTATATATTTCCATGTGGACATAGAAAAAAATGTTGTAGAAGTGCACTGCAATAGAGCTAAAATGCCCATGGACTTTGTTAAAAGACAAATATCTAGCAAGTAGTTTAAAAAAAAAGATCATTGCAATTTCACCATTCCATAAAGTCAGTCTCCTCTGTTCTTACAGAATAATCATGGGGTTAGAGATAAAAAGAACAGAATATACAGTATGAAGACTTACCTTCTGCTAAACCTTACTGAACAGGCTCTGCCTCTGTGATTTTTTTTTTTTCTCACAGGCCTTTGAAGTAAGCTTCATTTGGAATACAGCCTAAAAGCCAACTGGGCTGGAAAATATCCACAATGTTCTTGTGATTTTTAATCTCTTTTCTAAGCCAATAGCCAATCATGTCACATAAAACACTGTTAAGAGTCACCCAGAGGCAAAATTCTTATACCACTGCTGAAATATTCAGTGATTGCTTAGATAATCAAATACCTGTATGTTTTAAAGTATTACATTAATGACTAAAGGGCAACACTATACCAAACCTTTATTTCTTCCCTTAGAATATTTAGAAAACTGCAGATTGGTTGCAGTTACATTTATAAAATGACTTGCTATGCAGTGATCCAATCCCTTCAATGCAGGCCATTAAAAAGATTCAAAATTCATTAAAATTTATTTGGAAATTTTCATTTTCAATCATTTGCCTTGTAACAGGGTCCCTAAAAACATGGGTTGTGGGACTTACAGCAAATTTTACAAATGTGGACATTTATTTCACTGCTTGCAGTTTTAGCTAAATGTACTTTTTGTAAAATTTTTAGAGCATTTCTTTTTGAGATTTTTTTTCCTTTTGCACAATTCTGCCACTCAAAATGACCTGCTACTGGGTCTCATTTTACTAATTTCTATAATTTTCATTTATTCTTCCACTTAAAAGTTAACATGAAATAATAATAATGACAATAATGAAAAATAACAATAAAATACCCATCTTATGTTTGATTGAAACTATTCTTTATGTACCTTCCACACACACAAATACACAGACACACACACACACACTTTTCCCTCTACATTAAATTAAAAGTTATTGAGGACAAGAAAATATTTAATTTCTTTTAATTATACTTCTTAGAGACATTAAATAAATACTTTTACATGACTCCTTGAATTAAGCAGAGTTCTGTCTTCAGTAAGCCTAATACTAATAAAGGGGCAGATGAAATGAGGCAAAGGAGAGAGGTCTCTTGGAAAAGCAGCCACATAATCAACTTGTTATATACATTCATAGTTATATATATAATGTTATATACTAGAATTAAATATAGAAATTTATGTATAATTACATTTATATTTTATATATGTAATGTATATGTGATATATATATTCTCATTCCTGCACTACAAAGTAAGAGGATAGAACTCCATCACATTAGAAAGGGTCAGTTCCTTAACTCCTGATTTAGAGCTACTGTCTTGAACCACTGTAGATGTACTGTGAAGCCAAGTTTAATAGGAATCATGGCCGCCATTGTTAATGCAAACATGTCTTAATGAGGGTTAACTTTCTATAGATAGACTCTTTTATGTAACTTAATTAGATCTATAATAGACAGGTTGCAAACTCTGAATCATGTTTAAATACACAATTAATGATATTTCTTCCTTTTGACTTAATTATGCTGTCCTTAGATGGGACTAGCAAAAATAAGTTTAACAGTCATATATTTATCACTGGTACTATTACTAAAGATGAAATGCAAAACTAAACTGGAAATTGACTTATGTGAAGATTTTATCCTGAGCAGGTCCACTAATCAGACTCCATGGAGCATTTATCATGTTAATACATTTTGAATTAAGAAGCCTTCTAAAAATGGCTTTTTTCTCCTCAGATATTAGCCCATTTTTCTTAATTCATCAACCTTGTTCTTGACATGATCACTAATACTACATAATACAACATACTGCTACATAAGCTTTGGATTATTTAATGCAAGTAGAAATAATTTTTGAAGTATGTTTTCAAATATAAGAAAAACTTCAATGGCTCCTGCAGTCAAATGAATAAGAATACTCAGGCCAAAGCTGAAATCAAATCAGCCTTGTGATTTTTTTGGTCCTCTTTATATGTCTCAAAGAATGTTCAATAAATTATTCCAAAGTAAGTGACATTAAATTCCAAGCACATTCCAAGTAATATAAGATTTTAAATCCATTATTATAATTTTTAATTAATCCTCTGTTGTTAATACAATGAAGTTATTTTTTTTTTGATAGGTAAGAAGTGGATTTATTTAGAGAGAAACACACTCCACAACGTGTGGGCCATCTCAGAAGGCAAGAGAAGCTCCGTACAAGTTGATGAAGTTATTTTAAGTGAACATGTAGCTTAAATATTTGGTTGTATCCAAATGCTAGGCAACCTTTACTTTGTTACAAGCCTTACATAAACTTCAATTAATTCAATTCAACTCATGTTATTGAGTTTTGTTGAAAAAAAACAATGGAGTGAAATTTTTGTTTTTCTATTGTACAAAAGTATTGTTCTTGTTGAAATTTTATGTGTGTGGTGTACATTTCTATCAGGTTTGTTGTTATTTTTGGTTGTTGTTATTTTTGGATGTTATTGTTGCTGTTTTGCCTAGCAATCATTTCCCTTCTTTAATAAGTGTTTCATGCCTTTTCTTTGGGGAGCCACCTGGCTCCCAATCTAGATCCATGTTATTTGAATAGAGCTGATCTTAAAATTATCTCCAAGAATGTCACTTGGCCCAGAATTAATCAATAGGAGCATTCATAGCTCTGGTAGAAGAAGTCATTCCAAGTACAGATGTGTGACCCAAGTTGGTATCATAAAGATTCATGCTGATCATTTGCTAGAGCTACTGAGTAAAACCAATTCTTATCCTGGAGTTGTGAAATCCTACCCTGGTAGGATTTATTTATTTTTTTTCAGCCTAGAGAAGCTAGTGGCTATCTTGCAGAATTGGGGAACTGAGGATGAAGCAGATACTTTGGAAAGCAGAGATAAGAGGCAGTGATAAATTCTCAATGACCTGGGTCCAACATACCTGAAGCAAGGTGTTGCGGACATTAGATATTTTCTTAGTCTATTTCACTGCTCCCCCATTGCGTAACAGCATGTTATTTTGATGGGACTAACTCCAGACCCAATTTGAAGAATGGATCTTAATTGACTCAACCCACTAACTTTAATTATAGTTTGCAAGTCATAATGACGAGTTCACAGATGGGTATTTAACCCAGACTTAAGTCAGTAAATAAACAGTATTTCCTCTGTCCACAGTGATTGGTTCAGAATTAGGAAGAGGTTATAACTTGGTCCAATAAGAATAAAGCCTAGGAATTTGGATAAAGATTGAGGGAAGAGAAGTTTTGTTTTCCTCTCTCTCAGTGTATTGGTGTGAAACTTGGATCTGCTTCAGGCATTTAACCACCGCGAGGAACCTTAACTTTAGAATGAAGCTGACATATGGAGTATGAAGAGAGAAAATCACAGAGAAGGAAACCAGAGTCCCAATCAATCTGCACCTTTTCTGCCTACTGATTTTTATTTTTTATGAGATATTTTCCCATAGATTTTATTTTTTTATTTTATTATTTTATTTTATTTATTTATTTTTGGCTGCGTTCGGGTCTTCATTGCTACCTGTGGGTTTTTCTCTAGTTGTGGCAAGCGGGGGCTACTGTTTGGTGCGGTTGGTGGGCTTCTCAGTGTGGTGGCTTCTCTTGTTGTGGAGCATGGTCTCTAGGCACGTGGGCTTCAGTAGCTGCAGCACGTGGGCTCAGTAGTTGTGGTGCACAGGCTTAGTTGTTCTATGGCATGTGGGATCTTCCCAGCCGAGGGACTGAAACCATGCCCCTGCATTGGCAGGTGGATTCTTAATCACTGCACCACCAGGGAAGTTCCTGCTTGTTAAATTAAATGAACAAATGAACTAAGTTCATTTAAAAGTTTTCAATTGAGTTTTCTCCTAAATATGCCCCAAAAGTATTTCTTACCCCTGGTCTTTTAGGTTACATAAACCAAGTAATCCCTTAATTTGTTTAAGCTGATATAGACTGGCCTTTGTCACTTGCAAGTAAAATGATATTAAGTAAAGCAAACAATAGTTTGGGCTTCAGACATAGCCATGAACCTCCCAACTGGGTCACAGGTAGATGATGATAGATAGATAAATGATAGATAGATAGATGATAGATAGATAGATAGATGACAGAGAGATAGATAGATGATAGATAGATAGATAGATAGATAGATAGATAGATAGATAGATAGATGATAGATAGATACATAATAGATAGTTTTAAGCATATTGGTATATTGGCTATATTTTCTCCTTCCTATTCTGAAAGGAAAGTGTTGTTTTCAAGTAATATGAGAGAAGCTCATTTCTTGAAAGAACTAGAATTTCTGAAAATACTTTTGAAAGTTACTAAAAGCATTTATATTTTTCATTTTAATTTTAGCAATATTCTCATCTGAACATCTAGAACAAATTTACTTAGTTCACATAAATATATAATAAAATATAATTTTAATACTGATCTGTACATGCAAAACTAAATCCCTTCATGTCAAGAAATTATTTTATATCAAGAACATGAACTCTTCGTACTCTCCAAATCTAATTCAATCACTTGAATTCTGGTTCCTGTTCCCTTCTCTCTTCTGAGAAAATTGCTTCCAGCTGGCTCCCTTTTCATTCAACTTCAGCACAGCAACCAGTGCTAAGTCTAAAAGACAAACCAAATCAGACAATCCCCTACTCAACATGCTTTAATGCCTCCTCATCACTTAGAGTGTGCTCTTAAGCATGGCATTCAAGGACCCTCATAATTTGGCTCTGCCAATATGATCAAAAACATCTACCACTCTCTGTATGCCATTAACTAATATCCAACATGGGTCTCCTGGAGCTTTGTGTTCCAGACACACTGACCATAAATAGTTCCCCAAACATGGAAAACTCTCAGGCCGCTATGCTCTCCATATGCTATTCCCTTTGTCTTATTTCAGCAATGCTAAGGAATGTCTCTATGCATCCTTCCAATGCTTCAAAGATCACCTATTTTATGTAACTTCTCCATTTTACCATCACACTTTGTATATACCTATATTATAGTCCACATTATATTATTTTGCATTTATTTGTTAAATAAAAGCTGTTGAATGTGACTGAAGAGACTAACTCAGTCCACAGATTTGTTTGGTCCACATCACAAAACTGAACATACTCTTACCAGAGGACCCAACCATCACACTCCTTGGTATTTACCCAAAGGAGTTGAAAAAGTATGTCCACATTATAGCAGCTTCATTCATAATTGCCAAAACTTGGGAACAATCAAGATGTCCTTCAGTAGTTGAGCAGATAAATAAACTGTGGTACAACCTGATAATGAAATATTATTCAGCATTAAAAAGAAATGAGCTATCAAGCCATGAAAAGATATGGAGGAACTTTAAATGTATATTACTGAATGAAAGAAGCCAATCATAAAAAGCTACATACAATATGATTTCAACTATATGACATTCTGGAAGAAGCAAAACTATGGAGATGGTTAAAAGATCAGTGGTTACCAGGTTTTTGTGGGGAGAGCGGGATCAACAGGAGGAGCATAGAAGAATTTTAGGGAAGTGAAATTATTCTGTATGACAATACAATGATGGATACACGTCATTATACATTTGTCCAGTCCCATAGAATGTGCAACATCAAAAGTGAATTCTAACTTAAGCTATGGACTTCGAGTGATATTGACTTGTCATTGTAGGTTCATCCACTGTAACAAGTGTACCGCTCTACTGTGAGATGTTGATAGTGGGGGTGAGCTGTACATGTGTGGGGGCAGGGGATATACGGAAAATCTCTCTACCCTCTTCTTATTTTTGCTGTGAATCTAAAACTGCTCTAAAAAAGTCACACAAAAAAGAAGTCTTTAAAAAAATCCAGATAGAATTTCTGGTGAATCCCATTAGTTCTAGTACATATAGATGATAAAATTAGACCTAATGAATACATCTAGAGATCTATAATTCTGCAATGATATTTTTTTCAAATGAAAATATCATTGCAGAACTAATCCAAATAAAATGTCTGTGACACTCATTAGTCCTGGTATACGAATATTATAAAGTCAGGCCTATGGTTCTAGAGACCTGTCTGTGTAAAATACAACTTGAACAACTATATTTAGTAACTACTTATAATAATTCTGGAATATCTCAGTTGTCAGCTACGCTGGGTAGTAATTAGTCTATTGTTAAGAACTCTGAAGGGTCTGAGATGTTACCCTATTTCCAGGTCAATAAGTTAGACTGTCATCTTATGGATACTGACAGAAGACAAGACTGGGTCAGAAATGAAGGATGGATTACACAGAGCAATAACAGTAGCTAGAGTATCAGCATTCTTGTGCTGTTTACTTACCTAAGCCACAATTCCCACATGGCTATGTGAAGTGGGTCGGATGATAGCTACACAAGCAGTAGGTCAGGTTATGAGAGAGGAACTCTGAGTTTAGAGGACTTGAATATTTTATAATGGCTAGGTTATGAGAGAGGAACTCTGAGTTTAGAGAATTGAATATTTTATAATGGCTAATAAGCATGTTTGCCCTTTCTTCTAGAGGAAAGCATTATCTTCATTACACTGGACAGGTATTTTTGCCGGATATTTTTGACACTTTATTTGCCACTGAAGTATAAATTCTGCATATCCCAGGGCTTGGGAATCACTAATACTCCCTTTAATAGTAAACCCCAGGAGCTGAAGGTACTTGGCACTAGTTACTATTAGAAATTCAGAACACCCATATTTGAACAAATGTTTAAGGACTCACAAGGGTGAAAAATGACTGTGATACAAAATGAATTATTTTTCTTTTATTACCCAATAGTGCAAATAGCCTCAAGGTGAACTTTGTGTCTATTTGCAAAAATTAGATCATAAAATATCATTATTTCTCAATGTAACTTCATTGAAATCTGAGAAACATTTTTATTCCTTTCTCATACTGAACACATTAGCACTAGAATTTCCTACTAAGTGAAAACTTAAAAAGTTTATGACTGTGTCCTAAGTTGTGCTTCATTTTTATCAACTTCATTCTGTATAACAGAGTTAGCTGAATATCATTGCAAAAGAGTTAGAATTCTAAAAGAAATTGCAAAGGAAAAAAAAAAACACCAAAATTGGTTTTATGAACATTTTAGACATTTCAGAGTGTCATTATAGTTAATTGCTTTAAAAGTTATGAGCATTTTAAATGGAATATAACAAACACTAAAATTTTTGAGCTATTAACCATATTAGCTATAAGTCATCTTGTCCAAATGAAAGCATTTATAACCGGTTTGCAAAAAACAAAAAAGAATCCAGCACTTATAAGCAATGGAAGTTCTAACCTCAAAGAGAAATATCAGACGAGAAATAGATAAAATTTTTATAAAATAGGGTATCATTTTTTCTAGTAATGTGGCTTACTGTTATTGACAGATATTCTAGACAAAAGAAATCAGGTGTCTAAATCAGAAAATGTGACCCTTGAAGGGCAACAATATATTTTTTCTGATAATAGGACAATATTAAAATCAGGGTACCTTATGAGTTATTATAGCAAATGCCATAATAATGGGATTTTTAAATTTTCATTCAAATTTATATAAACATGAAAGGAAAAATTGAAACATAGAGCCACTATCTCAAGGAATTTATAATTTATTTTAAAAATTTTTGAATACATATAAGAAAAAAGAAAACTAACAATACAATGCTAGTTAACACATTTTTCTCCTTTCCTGAAAGCTATACTTTTGTACTTAAATATACTGATATGTGTATCTGTCTCCATTACCAGACCATAAGCTTTTTGAATGCAGAGATGTCCCATTTTTATGGGGTCAGGATAGGGTCACAGGAGAATATGAACATAGGGAGATATCTGTCATGGGACCTACCCTAGAGTCTGTCCACTACATAAAAGCCCCCTGAAAATGTAGCCAGCACAGAGAAAAGAAGAATGAAGAAAAGACATAAATCTTTCATGAAAGCTGAAATCACTTGAAGTCCGGGGTCTCACCATGTCTGAATCAGCTTTACATCTTAACCTTTTTAGTTATGTAACGAAGCAATGAGTTTAAGAACCAAATGGAGCTAATTTAAGTTGGAGTTATGGCACTTGCAACTAAGAGAGTGCTAACTAACAGAGGTAGAAATCACATAAGGTAATTACCTTTATTTTACACTTATCAAATGTCAAAAAATAGTTTATTACCCATTGTATGCCATGAGAATTAACTGTACACATCTCTCCCAAGATGCACACCTAGTGAAATTCTGTTATCTTGAAACTGACCACAGAATTTGGCAAATGCTGCAAACCACGCCTTTCCCCTGAAAGCCAGTTAGTAAACATTTATAAGCATACAACGTTATGATTCACAGTATTATGTCCCCATTTTAGACCCTTATGGCCATATCATCCAGCATGAAGTGTTTGAAAATTAAAGGGCTATTAATAGTGGTAATTTTCTTCATGTCTAAAGATATTTTCCATCATTTTGGCATTAATTATAAATTATACCTACTCAAATAAACCCTGAAACCAAATTTGACTTGATGGGAAATGTTCAGAATAATTTATTAAGTCTTAATTTTAATACATCTCTAAAATATGGGGAATGAATCAGGTCTTCTGTGTATCTTAATAAAGATAAAGCAGTTATTTGGCTTTTGAACACCAGAGAGACTAACAACTGTTATTGGTATCACTTATCTCACTCTAGCCTCTTTTTAATCAATTTTTCCTATGACTATTTATTTGGCTCTGCTTCTGAATTTTTCTCTACATCTTCCATATTTTCCCCTCAATCTCAAATGCATTCTTTTTATCTCTCTTATTTAGATCTTGTTCTTTCTTTTACTCTCTATGTCTCTATAAATTCTCTGTCTACTGTTGCTTCTCTGTTTCTATGTTTGTCTATTTCTATTGCTGTCTTAATATAATGGTTATTTTTGCTTAACTTTAGTGATAACCTAAAATACCTGGATCTTAATGATAATTGTAATTTTATTAACACTTCGTGAATACAAAATTGGAAAAAAAAAATCCTATCCCAATACATACAGTTATTTCAGTTGAATTAATTTGACCATTTATTTATTCAATTAAATATTGAGTATAATTTAAGTATAAATTATTAAGTATAAATTATGTGCCTGTCTCTGTGTTAAGCATGGGTAAATTGAAAAGCAATACTTTCTATCTTCACAGAATCATAATCCAGGTCCATAAATGTGTTACTAAAATAAAGTCTGGGACTATGTTCTGTGATATGTACACAGTGCTATGGAAGCACCTAACAGAAGCACCGCTAGCCAGAACTTAAGTGGTCAGGAAAGATTCTAGGAGGAACTGCTCCTGTACAAGCTGAAATCTGACAAAGAAGGAGGAGCTATCCAAGAGAAGAATGGGATGTGAAGAAAAAACATCCAAGGTAAAGAGATGAGCATATGCAAAAACGTTAAAGTTAAGATAATGTTTGAAAGTAAATGCGAGTTCTAGTGGCTTGAGGGATCGGCGGGAGCAGCCCGGTGGCGGGAGAAGCCGTTACGGGAACCGGAGGTGCGGATTAAGGCTGATCAAGATGACAACCTCCCAAAAGCACCGAGACTTCGTGGCAGAACCCATGGGGGGAAAGCCAGTGGGAAGCCTGGCCGGGATTGGCGAAGTCCTGGGCAAGAAGCTGGAAGAAAGGGGCTTTGACAAGGCCTATGTGGTCCTTGTTCAGTTTCTGGTGCTGAAGAAAGATGAAGATCTCTTCCGGGAATGGCTGAAGGACACGTGCGGCGCCAACGCCAAGCAGTCCCGGGACTGCTTCGGGTGCCTTCGAGAGTGGTGCGATGCCTTCTTGTGACGCTCTCTGGGGGGCACCCAACCCCCAGCCCCAGCACTGAGTCTCCAGAGTTTGCGGCCCAGTGAGGACTGCCCCCCCACCCCCCCCCGCCGTCCTCTACAAAGGAAAAGATTGTTGTCGTGCGCATCTCCCATGTACACCAGGGTCTTTTAGGAGTTCTCAGCCTTCACCATTTCAACTTTTTTGGAATTCTCACCTTTGCATCTCCTTTCTCCTTTCCCTGGCAGTTTTGTGACAGCAATTACCAGCTTTTCTGCGTGGATTCCTGGCCCTGTCCCTCACCCCCCCACCCCTGGTCTGTTTTATGCCATGTGGGCCTCTTTTTGGCAGAACAGTCACTGTCCTTGTAAAGTTTTTTAAATCAATAAAGTCAGTGGCTTTCAAAAAAAAAAAAAGAAAGTAAATGCATGTGTGAGGATTGGTAGGGAGGTCACAGCAGTTTATAGTTAAAAATAGTGACCTAAAAAACTCTTGTCTTAGTTTTTTCTATACCATTTATCCATCCACAGTCAACTCAATTACACAAGGATTGATTTTTCAATTTTTTATCCATTTGATTTAGGTTCTTTGTTTTTTGCTATCATTCTGTTTACTTTTATTTTTTCTGTCTCTGTCTCTTCCACAACCACTAACCTTTCTTTCTTCTAACACCTCACTGTTCAATACTTTATCTCTCATCATTGCCAAGAGATGACATTATGACCCGATCTATAGTTTAAAGCTTTAATCGTGTTTCAAATAACCCATTAACATCTACCAGTATATAATTTACCTATGAAAATATAATTCACTTGCATATTATGCATTTTTTTTCAACTGATGCCCTTCACTTCATTTGTAAGTTGGCATGGAGTTTCCTGGGCACATTGAGGATACCTAGTAAAATCTCCCTTCTACTTGGAGTCTAGAATACCATATACATGACAGGAAGTAATCATGCTCCCACTTGCCCCAGAAGCTGAGAAGATAAATTGATAGTTACAGAATAGGCAATGAAGAATAGGTAACACATACCTCTGGTGGGTGACGTTGGATCACTTCCCCCAAGGACGTGCACCCATCTACTAATGGCTATGTGTGTCGGCTGCTAAGGCTCATAACTTCCCCTTTTCCCAGAGAATTGCTTATGCCACAAAACCTAACAGACAGTCACCAATGATCAACTATGATAGGGTTACAAAAGGCAGAGCCTTTTCTCAAGCTGGCCCAACTTGCAATTTCTATTCCAGGGCACAACGTTGCTTTATTTTCTTCTCCTATCTTTTCCTATCTTCTCCTTATACTGAAAGCACTTCTCAATAAATTATTTCACAAAAGCATCTTCCCTAACCTCTGCTTCTAGAGAATCTGACCCGAGACAGCACCCACAGGCCGTCTTGGGAAACTGGACCAGAACTGTGTAACAGTTTGGCATGCCAAGCTCTTAAATGCTGACCTTGAAAGAGCACCTACACAGCTTCAGGCATTGGATCTAAATATATAGACAAAGCACACAATGTTTTAATAATATAGATAGTTTTGTTTTGTTTTTTTTTTAATGAACACAAATGAGGCTTGTAGTATATTCTGTTCTTGCCTACTTATACTTTATGGAAAGTCCTGGGGACCATGTGTTCCATTGTGACTGTGAGATATGGGTCTTTGTGGCATAATCTATCCCCTCTGCCAAGTCTTATAAAGTATGACTAAATACTCCAGAACTGCTTCCTAAAATTCTGTGTAAAATCTCCCACATTGAGACAACTACCTTAACTTTCAGCCACAGGTCTGGATGGCTGGGGTGGATGAGCCACCTCCATGTTTTGCTGTGTTTTACTTTGTTTTCATAATATTACCCTAACCCAATGTTTTAGCCTTAATATAAGGCATTCCCAAATCCTGACTACATGAGATAATCTTGTGGATTCAGTTTTCTTTTAATTTCAATTTTATTGCTCTTTATTTTATTTATTTTTTAAATTTTTGGCCATACCTTTCCCTGAACAGGGATCGAACCTGCACCCCCTGCATTGGAAGGTGGAGTCTTAACCACTGGACCTCTGGGGAAGTCCCATGGATTCAGTTTTCTGCTAACAATCACATGAGCTTGGAAATGGATCCTTCCCTAGCTGAGCTTCAGGTGAAACTGCAGCCCTGGCCAATGTCATAATTGCAGTCCTATAAGATCCCAAAGAAAAGGACCCAGCTAAGCCGTGTCCAAACTTCTGATGCACAGAAATAATGAGGTTTTTTTTTTAAGTGTGTTGTGTTAAGCCATGTCATTTGTGGTAATATTGTTATACAGCAACAGGTAACTAATAATCTTTCCACATAGAAGAAAAAAATCTACACTTATCTTCTCTCTTTGCAATTCTGAATGAAGAGAGCACCTCTTTCCAAACATTCCCAACAAAATTCTTCAGGCTAGATTAAATCAAGTGCCAGTTGTTGTACTAATCACTTTGAACTTTGATTTACAAAGTCTGGGACATGCATCAAAGCCAAGAGCTATGAGTATTGATAAAATTGGAGGGTCACTTCCTGAAAGGAAAAGAGAGACTGTGATGTCAGATGAAGGAATTCTTGCCACTACTGTAGAATTATATCACAAATCCTACTTTCTGCTCAAAAGTAACCCAAACTAGCATGATAATTGGATGTGGCTAGTAGATCTAACTTGTATTTGAGAATTAAAGGTAAATATTTTAAGGATTAAAATAACAGAAAAACTGAACCCTTGAAGAGTATTCATTGACATGTGACAGTGAAATATTAAAATATAATCAAAGATGAGAAAGAAATTTTCAAATTTTAAAAATTTAAATTCTCTGGAGACTCTAGATCATTAGATCTAAGATGATGACAAAGTAGCAAAGATATACATGTCACAGGTATTTTCTTTGGGTTTAACTCTCTGTGTTGGTCCTAGAGCATTCACGAATGAGAATGTTTCTGATTTTCCTATTTTTTATTAATAGAGAGCTTTATAATGCTCATAGCAAAAACACAGGCTATCATTACAATCATTTTCTCATGAATTGTATCCAAAAATTCACCTATATGATGATTTATAACTATGGATAGATATGGTTATTTGAACATATCCATATGTTCCTTGAAGACATTTTTAAAATTAAGTTTCCAGCTGTCATGAGGTTTTGTTGTGGAACTAAAGAAAAATATGTCTTTGGAGGAAGAACAAGATAAGGATCTGACTGGATGCAGAATGTTCATTCTAACTATACTATATCTCTCACATCGTGCCTGATTCAGAGCCCTTCAAAGCACAAGCAGCCAAGGGGCAAGAACACTACCCAGTCCATTTATAATCTCTCTATTTCTAACCAATAACAAGAAAAATTTGACTGGGAAATTCCGCCTCATCATAGAAAAGCAAACTGATTTGAAAAACTTTTAGATGATATACTTCAGTGGCAAATTTTGTCTCTTCATTAGGGAACTAATGTTTATGTCCATATGGCTTCATTTATTACTTTATAAAATGTTACCTTGCCATGGTGTGTATTGGTGAAAAGTGTGTTGTAGACTCTCAGCAAGGTATAACCCCCAGAATTTGAGGACAAGCTTAGGAAATATCATCGCTGATAGGAAAGCTAGTAAGTAGATTTAATAAGCCAAATTAAGTATGTAATCTAACAAACAGTCTGAGTGAGATTAAAATATCTCTTGTGTCATTAAGTTACTTGATGTGAAGTTAGTCCCAAGATACCACCCAAAAGATGAATAGTTACTAAGAGACAAGATGATTTATTTCACTGACATGAGATGAGGGCAGCATTTCATATAAAGGCTAAAAGGAAGGGGCACATGAATTAGACTCTGTTCAGTACAATCAGGATGTAAATTGTATAACTGGTCAACATGAGTGAAAGAACACTGGAAACATAGAAGAATATAAAAGGAAGATCAATAGAGAAAACAGTCAAACTGACCATTTGATAAAGGTCTCAAAAAAAGACTGCAATTATATCACTAGATCTAAGATAATGATGGAGTAGCCAAGATCTGTGTGGCATAACTATATTCTCTGCATAGGTATGTAGCAGAGAAAGATATATCAAATATCCTTCATGACTAGTATAACCCTTTGCTCTGATTATGGTCAAGACAATTTTACTGGTTTAAGACAAGCAATCAAAAAGTAAATGAGGGACTTCCCTGGTGGCTCAGTGGTTAAGAATCCACCTGCCAATGCAGGGGACACAGGTTTGATCCCTGCTCCAGGAAGATCCCACATGCCATGGAGCAACTAAGCCCATGAGCCACAACTGTTGAGCCCGTGTGCCGCAACTACTGAAGCCCATGCACCTAGAACCTGTCCTCCACAACAAGAGAAGCCACCACAATGAGGAGCCTGCACACCACAATGAAGAGTAGCCCCCACTCACTGCAACTAGAGAAACCCCATGCGCAGCAATGAAGACTCAATGCAGACAATTAATTAATTAATTAATTTTAAAAAAAAGAAAAGTAATTGAACAACTTGTATTAAGTAGAGTTTTCTGCTGACCTGAATATTCTGAGTCCCCAAATATGAGGACCTGACCTTGAGCCTAGAGTCTCCCTATCAAGGCACAGATATAAGACCCCATTGAGAAAGGCTGCTGATACCTTTCTCTCTCTTTGTCTCTTTACCATATGTTTCTTAATTACAAATTATGAGTATGAAAGTTTAAGTACTTTAAACACATTTTCAGAAAATTTACTTCTACAGCTCAAATATTATAGTGGTTTTTCATGCAATAATAGTCCCAAACTGTACTAATTGGACATTTACTGCAAAGAAGGCCAATTCATATAACAGAAGCTAATGAAAGAATATTGAAATAATAGAGCTGTAGAAAATTAACACATTTTTAAATTAACATTAAAATTGAGACAAGCCCATCATACATTCTGAGTTTTTGATGAAGATATTTAATTAACTATTATACAGATTGCATTATTATATCAAACTTTGCTGTAGACCAATAAATTGTCAATATTGTCAATAAATCTCAGAATATCAATGACTCCTTTTAGCTTACACTCTGTTTAACCTGAGCATTAATGGTACATAACTTGATATTAACTTAGCAAAGATGTTTTATTTAAACCAAATTTGATTTTACCTTAGCCCCATGATCATAAGGCTAATGAAAAACTGTGCTAATGGGTCTCCTGAGTAAGAAAGTTTATGAGAAACGATATCCAATCATAACACGGAAGTAATGTTCACCCACCTCTCACCCAGATAAACCATGAGAGAAAAGAAAATTACATTCACATCTTTCTTATTTGTTGATGATTCACTTTTCTAATTCAACTTCCAAGCTCCAGATACCAGGACACTTTGTTTATAACCACAGATGGGGAGCAGTCAAATCTTTTCAAACTATAAAAACAGTCCTAGAGTTGGGTGAAAACAGTTGATTAGCTAGAAGCCAGAAGCAGTAAGGCCAACCTGACAATACCCAAAGTCAAGCAAAGCCTGATGGAGACCAACAAAAACTGGGGATCAGGAACCAAGAAGTATAAAAAGTTCACAAATGCAACTTGGGACTAGGTCTAGCCTTTGGATCAGGGAGAGTAGTCAGTGGAAAAAGCCACCTCGACAATATGCCATGAAGGGCCCCAAAGACAGGTGTCTACGGGCAAGTTATTAAATTTTTCTGAATCTAAGTTTCTTCATGTGTTAAATAAAAGTACAAGTGATAGCTAACTCATAAAGACAAAATGCTGCAAAAATTAGCTTGAATAATAAACATGAAACATTTAGCTGTATCTAGTACATAAACTGCCTGGTAAATGTTAATAAAAGGATTACCTATTTTAACTAAAGCCTACAAGGAGATGTAATATCTAAGTGATTTCAGTTAACATCTATAAAGGGATCAATTGACTTGCAGTTATGAACCAGAAAAACCTTCAGAAGCAGCTGGAGTGAGAAACTAAAGAGTTTGAAAATCAGTGTCATCGGGTCCTAGACAGGAACTGAAAACAAATTGGAGGCACTGTCTAGGGCGGGCCCTTGTTGACACTGAATACAGTGTTAGTTAATAATTCTGCAGAGCTAGGATATGTGAGCTTGATTCTGCCACTTTTCTCTAATGTCAACATCTACAAACAGCAGGAATTTTAAAGCTCGACCTGGCCTTCTGTGTCACTGCAGGAATGCACTTGGAGAAATGCTCAAGTTGATTCAGTGAGAACTTTCTGTAGGCTTTTTCACTTAATTTCCTAACTCTCTACTGCTACATTTATTCTTGGAAGATAACGTTTATTTGCTATACTAATGGATCATTAAAGAAAACATCATTCAGTTAAGCACATGTACATAAAATATAAAAGAGCATTATAGAATTTCTGATAAGAGTTCTGAGGCCTATAGAAAGGCCTTTGTCTCACTTTTGTCTTTATAGATTTCTTTTTGAAGATTGATGCTGAGATTCAATATGCGAAAAAGTCTGATTATAGTGTTCAGATGTTACTACAGAAATATAAACATGAAATCCATTCATTTTCATCACTTAGTAAACCTTTATTTAGCATCAGCTACATGTAACATTACTGAGACCTATGGAGAATTGTCAAGTAGTTATAGTGTTTCTAGAGACACAAAGCACTTTTCCTATTTATGCAGCCCCTTTATTTCTACAAGCCACAACCAAGCTGTTGGTCTTCTGCTTGCCCTATTTATTATTCATTGATTTACTTCATGTAGGTGATGATCAAAATAGAAAATGTCAAATTAAGTAGAACTTAAAACTATGAAAATGTCATTTTTTTTTTTTTTGGCACACAGGCTTAGTTGCTCCATGGCATGTGGGATCTTCCTGGAGCAGGGATCAAACCTGTGTCCCCTGCATTGGCAGGCAGATTTAACCACTGCGCCACCTAGGAAGCCCTGAAAATGTCATTTAAATATGGTACTACAAGAACAAAAGAATAGTGATAGTTTGTCACTTTGGGATCACAGAAGGCTTTCCGAGAAGTAGATGAAGCCCTAACAGTATGATTCTATTACAACAAACTAAAACGCAGCTCCTTAGACAGCAAGCCCCCGCTCCTCACTGGTTATATTTGTTGCCCAAGCCACAGTTAACCTTTGACATGCAGAACAGAGAAAACCTTAAATTGTAACCTTCTTTTATGCATATTCATAGCACTAGTCATGAATATAGATATTGCCAAATGCCATTGAACTTTCAGAGTCATATGAGTTAATGTTGATTTATTTCTCAGTATTTGATCATCTAGAAATATCCTTGAGTTTCCAGCCCATGTAAACATTTACAAAGCTTTTAACTTAGTGTCCATGATAATTTATTTGAACGACCAGGATATTAAAAAGGGATCACCAAATATTTGCATTAGCTAAATGAAATTTATACCCAAAGGCAATTATATCCTAATTGACATCCTAATATGTATGATAATTAGAATGTTAAAAAATAATTCTTATAGAATCTGTTAACCAATTTTACACATGAAAAGGATATATTTCAGGGAACATTTTAGCTCCTCATAGATCAATGTATTCACATCTTTGAATTTATTTCTCTCTCTCTATTTCCTATTTAAAAAAAAAAAAGAACTAAAAGGGAAAAAAACCACATGATCAAAGTCCATTTCTCAGTCACCTGAGGGCCCACAGTATAATGCCACTGATTTCTAGCCTCATCAAATCTCAATAAGTACCATTTTGACAACCCCAAACACTGTGTGCTTGGGGGCAAACACTGTTTCACAGTCAGGTTGTTAGAATAATGACCAGGTGCTCTTTTTTAGAAAGCACATGTTCTCCAAAGGTAGTAATGCAGGGGGACAAACTGCCTAGAGGATGGCCAAGGATTATTTCAAATTTGATAGCACATATAGAAACTATAGCATATTTTTCAGTTATTTCAAATGCCCTTGGAAACCATGCTTATCAAGTAGGTTATTGATAAAGCAAATGAGACCAACCTTATGGGCTGAAACTGCTCAGGGCTGTAGCACTGCACTGTTTCAGAGGTGCAGAGCAGTTGAAAGTTTTCTATGTTAAAAGTATAGGAGATATTTCTGGAGAGTGGGTAAAGAAAGAAGGAAAGGGAGAGGATAAATCAGAGGACAATCTAACAGTCATAAATTTTTCTTGTTTTCATGTTTTACTCTAATGAAAAAATTGATTTTCATGCTTCCCAAGAACAGTGGAGGACTATCGCATTTCATGTTCCCCCAACTAGAATGCAAACATCATAAGGGCAGGTACTCTGTACCAGTCTGATATGCTTTCAGATCCACTTGTTTATGACTTGAGTGAAGTTGTTTTAATCCGCTTGTTTATGGCAAAGACCAAAAAAAAGTTAAGCTTATTTTGATACAAGAATGAAAGAAGCTGTATCAGGATGTCATCATCTCACGTGCTGTGGTTGATAAGCACTCAGAGCTCCACATGTTGTTGCCTATGAGCTCTGCTGCGAGGATGGGCTGGGGGCGTACAGGCAACAACGTGTGGAGAAGCAGCTAAGGCAAGGGGAGCTTTAGACCATGAACACCAAGAGCTCTGTAAGGAACATCTGAGAGTTTCATGTTCCCTCTGGGCAAAGGTACCCTTTACTGATCTCGCTCTCTGAAGACCTTGGGACATTAGCTCCTGCCATGATAAAGGTGACTTCTTTATTGGCAGTGAGTACAAACTGTGCAGTGGCCCCCTCCCTCCCAAGGAGATCAGCCTGCCAGTCAACGCAAGCACCCTTGTTCCCTAGCAACACGCTCCAGCAACAAGGCACTTTTATTGTTGTGCTGGCAGCTGGATGTCAGCTCTCCACTGGCAAAGCTCCCTGAGAAACCAAAATTCGTAGAAAAGGTACATCTCAACTAAATTTGGACTTTATTCCTTTCATGTTCCCTTGCATGGAGCAATAGTGTAATTTTATCATTTGTTTGGAGTATGTTATTTCTTTATTGGCTTATTAAGTCTACGCTATATGCTATGACTTGTGAAATTCCTGCAGTGAACTTATGTTAAATAAACTACTGGCAAAGACAATCTCTGTCTCTGAGCGTAATTTGACACCCCACTCCCCCAAACACTACAGCAGGGGATTTTGATGATTTGGTTTATGCTTATAGCCACAGTTCTAAGAGGAGTGCCTGGCATATAGAAGATGTTCAATAAATATTTGTTAAATGGACAATTAAATTTTCCATCATATTTTCCATGGTTGAAAAGTTCCCTTCTGGCATAACAGTAGGTGTAAGAAAGATGTATCATAATGTGAGTGCAATATTGTTATATGATCATGTACATAGGCACAGACTATGCATCAATTCAGCTAGGTTTAAAAAAAAAAACACACACAACCTTAGTCACAAAGAGATTCAGGTTACAAACATGACAGTACAATTACACCATCACACTAAAAGGTTTTTTTTAACCAATAATAGGGCAATATACCATTGCAGTTTTAGTTGTATGTAACTAGAAAGTCATGACATTTTCTCCTCAAAACTTGAGATACAATGAATATATTCATGAATCTTGACAGATATATTTGTTTCCCTTATTTTCAGTATTATAAACTATACATCCCTGTGGCATCTGGGATAAGCTGAAATAATGACCCCCAAAGAGATATTCAGATCCAAATCCCTGGAACCTCTGCATGTTACCTTAAAAAGAGACTTTGCAGATGTGACTAAAATAAGGAAATTGAGTTGCAGAGATTATCATGGGTTATCCAAGTGGGTTTAAATATAATCAAGTGTTCTTATAAGAGGAAAACAAAGTCAGATATTCCTTATAAGAGGCAAACAGGGAGAGAAAAGAAAAGGTAATGAGATAACCTAAGCAGAGAGAGAGAAAGAGAGAGGTCTGAAGACACCACGCTGCTGGCTTTGAAGATGGAAGAAGGGGCCACAAGCCAAGAAATGCAAAGAACACAGCTGCTGAAGCTGGAAAAGGCGAGGCAGAGAGCTCTCCTCCAGAGCCTCCAGGGGGACCATAGCCTGACTGACACGTTGATTTAGGCCCATTGAAACTAATTTTGGATTTCTGCCTGCAGTACTGTAAGAAAATAGATTTGTATTGTTTTAATGCATCAAGGTTGAGGTATTTGTTACAGCAGTTCTAGAAACCATGATAGTACCTGTCAAGACTGTTCAGGTGACTCTCATAGGGTAAACCTATGAAGAAAGTTAAAAGAGGTCAAATATTAATCAAAAAGATTTCAAGTAGTGAATTGTTGAAATTGAAGGGCAAAACAAATTTGAACTTAGTAAACTATATTTCCTAAAGAAAAGTAGATTTACTCCAGTGACAGATTTAGCATTAAATGAATCAGAGATAAAACTGTATCTCAAAATCAATAAGATAATTTTAATTGTTCTGTAGTTAAAGTGGTGAAAAATATCCTCCGGTCCTAAATGTTTATGTATGGAAAGACCCAATTATTCAAGGATCCTAGCATTAAGTGTATAAGATACAGTCACAAATCTTAAGATATAAGTATTGAATAGGTATAATATAGAGTTAAAATGCATCATAAATTTAAGCCAAAATAATATTTTACTACTGACAATATTAAACTTTGAGCAGAAATACAGAATTTTAGATCCAGGAAAGACATTAGCAAATGTATTCCAAATAATTATACAGGTTTTAGCATATATACCAACTCTGATTGACATTAAGGCTGCCAAGAGTATTGTACTGAGGAAAATTGTGATACTTGTTCTTGTCTTGGAGATAAATAATGACAGTCCATGGCCAGCTGTGGGCAAGATTGATGCAATATTCTCCATGTATGTGCTGACCTAGGTCCAGTTCAACCACTTTTTTTTTTTTCCCAGATATGATTAAGGCATAGAATAAGAGTTCGAAGCACAGACTAAGCCTTCAAGTGAATTCACAAGGTAAGTTAGCAGCAGTGATGAAATTTTAACATTGGTCTCCTAAAATAAATGTTTCTCTATCAGACTCAAAAATAACGTTAGCTGGAAAGTTCAAATAATTGATATTTTTATAAGAAGTATCTGAACTAATTTTCCTTTGCCCCATGATAACGTTCCCTATATCAAGCAGAATCATTCTACTTTATGCTGAATATGTTTCATTAAAAACAAGCACACTCCTCCCTATGGGCCACTAAATGGCATCCTTATGCTTCTGAAATTCACCAAATGAGTGGGTAAAAACTATAAAAGTATGAAATAACACCAATCAAACAACCAAAGATGATAAATGTATTTTTCCTCTTAAGGTTGCAAATGTTTTACAACACAGGGAGAAAAAAAAGAAAAAATATTCATATATAAGATGCTAAGAAATTTTATAAGTATGTGTTTTTAAATAATCTATATGTTATTACTGCTACTTTTAAGCTAGACTGTGGCTTTAACATAAAAAAATTATGTCCACCTAAGGGCATATATATCCCTGGTGAGGATAAACCTTGTTATCCAGTCATATTTACTGAGCCTCTTCTTGTTTATTCAAGCCAAACTAATAGCAGAAGAAGGTTTGAAAATTAAAGATTGCCTTTGTCACATAGTCCCCAGCTTTTGAAAGATTTGGAAATCAATGAATGTTATTAATTACTAGTGTTTTTGCTTTTCAATTAAGCAAATAATAAAAGTGGGCATGTCTGCCTCATGCAATATAAGATCAATAAATAACACCCAGAGCAATTAATTCTGCCCTCACATGCTAATCTTGGCTATGAGAGACTTTGCCCTATTGGTTAAGGATATAGATGTCCTAGTTGGCCTTATGTAATGACTGATGAATAATGAATACAAAGCTCAAAATATCACAAAACAGTGATTTATGAATAATGTTTCCTATCTTCTGCTGTTCAGTGTACTCACTCAGAAGACGATAAAGCTAGAAAAGAATTTAATCTAAAAAAAAAAAAAAAACCCGACATAAAACAATAGGCTGTGAAAACCAAGAATAGTAAAATTGATTCCACTTTCTATGCCAAAGTTAATGCAGCACAGAATATCCTGGACTGATTGAAAGATTTGTAAAATCAATGCACTTTATTAACTACTAGTGTCTCTCCTTTTCAATTCATCAGCTAATAAATGTATCACAAGAACATACATTTTTAAATTTTTTTCTGCTTTAACTCCTTCCCAGCAATGGTACACCAGGGGTCTTGAAGAGCCTCAATTATTTATACGACCGATTTCACACTTTAATTTCATGAACTGGTTGAACCCCAGGTTAACTTCTTAGTAATATTAGAATTGACATACATCTAAGCTAGAATTGTCTTGATTATTAACTCCACATCACAGCTTCATAAGAACACTGAATGAAGTTGAGAGTGGTGTGCAGTTTTCTGGGAAATCTTCAATGTTGGGGACAGGAAGAGTGGTAAAATTCGGCTGGGTTCACAGGGTAGAGGCCTGTCAGAAAGAGGAAACCAGAGGAGATAAAGGAATGGAGCTGGTGCTGAGAGGAGTGTGTCAGAGATGCTAAGTTGATGACCTGATTCAAGCAAAACCCCCGTACTGGAGACAGAGGATATCCGGTTCCAAGCAAACTTGCATCAACAATGAATTCTTTATTCCTCCCATGCTTGAATTGTGATCTTTCCACAAGATTCTCTTCACATCTCTCTTAGATAGATCTCATCTATCCCAATAACTTCAACCACCCCCTTTCAGAGCTGCCTAAATTATTGCACAGTGGTTCTAAGTTACACAGAGATGGGTTTGAGTCTTGGCATGTAAACTTACTAAAATGAAGCTGTTGCAATTCAGTAAAACTCTCATCTATAAAATGGGTATAATATTGGCTTTAATCATTTACGTATATTGTGAGAATGAAATAGGACAGTGAATTTAAAATGTTTAAAAAATGTCCGCCAGAGTAAATTCTCAGTAAATATTGAAAATTTTAATGATAATTCCTATGCAAATTGGCTCTTATATTTCCCTTTAGATCAACACACTGATTCTTCTCTTTATTAGTTTAAGTCTAAATTTTTACAACTGCTTTTCCTTTTTGGTGTTTTTTTTAATCCTTCCCTATGGTCATTATTTGAACAATGGAAAATTTAGAAAGGGAAAAGAAGAAGGCATCATTAATCTCACTATACCATTTTCTGGGAATGTTTCACATAGTTTAGTTTTTAGTTTTTAATTATATAATCTGCAATTTTACTTAGCAACCTAATTATAGTATTTCATTCATTATTAAATAACTGCATAAATGTTGTTTTAATGGTTTCATATTATTATTTTATATAAACATACTAGAATTTATTTAACCAATTATTCTGTTTCTATTATTTAAAGTGTACTGGAATGATTGTATGTAAGAATTTTTCTGTTTCCAGGTTCTACGAACATTTTTCTTCCCCTAAATATAAATTCCTTGAACTGATATTTCTGAGACAAATAAGCTTATACATGATACCTTTTTTTTTTCTTTTTTCTTTTTTTTAGTAAATTACTTTCCAAAAAGTTAGGAGCAATACCCATTCTCAGCAGTCATACATTTTACTTATTCTTACATGTGCTGGATCACACTTTTTAAAAATCTTTGATAATTTGATAATGATGAAACTGCTTTATATTTCATATCCCTCACTTCAGTTTTCTCTTTCAACCTATACAGCTTACCACTGCCAGATTAGTATTTATTAACCTCTGCTTTTATAAGGTTGTTCCTGCACAAAATATTCAACAACTCCCCATCACCTTCCAATTGAAGTTCCAACTCTTTATTTTAGAATTGAATATTTTCACAGCACAGTGTGGTCATAACTATTTTTCATGCCTTTTCTTCTTAACTATCTACCTAAAATGCTAATTTCACTCTCCTTTGGGACTGATCTCATTTAAGGCTCATTCCATATACTCTGATGAATCCCTTATTGATATGAACTCTCTTCAGAGCTTCAGTTCTTATATTTAGCTGACTTCTTAAAATCATTACTTGGATGTTTCAAAGGCACCATAACCCCAACACATTCAAAATAGAACTAACTAAAACATGTTGTTCCCACATTCTTTTTCATTTCTTAACATGGCAGTACCACCCACACAGTTGCTCAGGTCAGAAAACTTCATCAAATCCACCATCTAAACTACCAACAAGCCTGTTGTTTCTTCACAAGGTATCACAAGTCTTAGCTGGCATCTCTATGCCCACTGCAACCATCTAATCCAAGCTACATGCACCCCTCTCTGGATAACGCTGCAGTCTCTTACTGCATCATCCTAATTCCATGCTTTACCTTCTCCCTCTTATTCTCCTCATATTGGCCAGACTAATAGAAAAGTTTAAAGAAACAACAAGTTTTCTTGCCTTTTGTTTCACCAACTCATTTTTCTATGCATGTTTTTACTTGGTTCAATTTGTGCTGTACGTAAAAATTTTATTCTACCTTTTTTAAATTCATCATTAAAAGCTTATTATAACATCATTAGATTTTACCATTCCCCTAAGTAAAATCTCTGATGGCTTTCTGTTGTACAGTATGTGAAATAACAATGCAGCCTCTTTATCATGATTTATTAGGCCTTGAACAGTCTGGCCTCACCAATCTCTCCGGCTTCACTGTGTGCTACTTGCTACTCATACATCATGCCCCAGGTGCATTTGCCACCTCTCAGCCCCTCAAGAGTATCAAATTCTTTCTTGCGGCAAGATTTTTACACATGCTGTTTCTACATACAAAACCCAAGTCACCCTCTCTATTGGTTTTGAAGTATATGCTTTTACAATGAAATTGTGGCTGTATGCCACCCCTATCTAATAGAAGGTACTATAAGGGCTTCGCAGGTTGAGCTAATCAAGGAAAAGATTGTCCAGAGGTTACAGTGTTGAGAAGGGGAATACCATCCAGAAGAGGAAAGCAAGAAAACTCTTAGAAAAGAGGGGGAATTTAATGTGTCTACATGGATGTTGTTCAACAACGTGGTGTGGAGTATCTGGATTAGAGAGCTCAGAAGGGCAGCAGTAGTTTGGGTCTTTATAGCCCAAGGATTTATCTAATCTATGGCTCATAGATATTGGGCATATAGTTTCTCCAGGGATGCAAATCAGACCATAAGGCTAAAAGTCTGCTAGTGTGAGCTATGTTCAAAGCGATGTATGTATAATATTTTGAGCTTGGCAGCAGAGGGCTTTTGAGCTCATCTTGCTATGAAGGAGAAACAACTTAAAGACCAATATACAAAGACCATCTTTGGTTCATTTATATAGCAGGTACATCTTTTAAAAAGCTTATTATAGTACAGGGAATTATTATGAAATTTTCCATTGATATTCTCCTGTTTTTATGGTCACCCAGACTTGTGGGTCCAAATCAACAAGTAAAGTCTGTATTTTTTTTCTAAATATCTCCTAAGAAATCTTATAGGGAACTATGCCATATTAGACTTCTCAGCTTTTCCTCAGTCATTTCTTTCTACTTTACAACTAGAGTCATCAGAGTGAGAGATCGTGAAAATTTTGATTATTAATCATCTGCTTGGTATCAATGATTCTTCCAAAATTACCCCCCCAAAATCTTTACATTTTAGAATATTTATCTATCCTGACCCCAGTTTACTAAATATCAATAACATTCCCTTACAATTTACTAGCAATCCATTAGAAAGTTTAATATATACGTTAAATACATTAGATATTCTTACATTTCTTCATTTCTGACAAAACTTTAGACTGACAAAGAAAAAGAGAGAAGACATGAGTAACTACTGAGCTGGCCAAAAAGTTCATTTGGGTTTTTCCATAACATTGTACCAAAAACCCAAAAGAACTTTTTGGCCAACCCTATAAAATCAGAAATGAAAATGGGGATTAAACTACTGACCTTACAGAAATAAAAAAGAGTATGAGGGAATACTATGAATAGTTGTAGGCCAAAAAAAAAAAAAAAAAAAATACATAACTTAAATGCAATGGAAAAATTCCTGGAAATACACAAATTACTTAAGCTGATTCAAGAAGAAATAGAAAATCCCAATAGATCTATAACAAGTAAAAAGATTGAATCAGTAATCAAAAACCTCCCAACAAAGAAAAATTCAGGGCCAGGGAAAGTCCAGGACCAGATGGCTTCACTGGTGAATTCTACCAAATATTTAATAACTAACATCAATCCTTCTCAAACTCTTCCTTAAAATAAAATTAAAAAAAAAGAAGTAACACACTAATTCATTTTATGAAGCCAGCATTACCCTGATACTGATATTGAAGCCAAACAAAGTATCACAAGAAAAGAGAAATACAGACCAAAATCTCTTATGAAAACAGTTGTAAAAATCTTGAACAAAATGCTAGCAAGCCAAATCCAGTAGCATATTAAAAAGATAATACAACTTGACCAAATAAGATTTATTCAAGAAATGCAAGGGGTGGGGGGTGTTCAACATAAGAAAATCAATCAATGTTAACATACCACATTCATACAATGAAGGAAAACAACCATATGATCACATCAATAGACATTGGAAAGGCATCTGACAAACTCCAACACTCTTTCATGATTAAAAACACTAAAAAATCTAGGAATAGAAAGAAACTTTTTCAACATGATTAAAGAACATTTATTTCAAAATCTCAAAGGTAACATCATATTCAGTGGTAGAAGGCTGAAGTCTTTCCCCCTAAAACCAGATTCAAAAGGGGTGGAGAAATAGGGAATTATTGCTTAATAGGAACAGAGTTCCAGCCTGGAGTATTAAAAGAGTTTTGGAAACAGATAGATAATGGTGATGGTTGCACAAAATTGTGGGTATAATCAATGTCACTGAATTGTACACTTTAAAATAGTTTAAATGGAATATTTTATATTAAATATGTTTTACCACAATAATATTTAAAAATTTATTATTGAAAATTAACAAAACCAAATAAGTGCAAAGGAAATTTAAATAGTTAAACTTTAAAAGGATTTTTTAGTCAGGTTATAGTATCTATCCTTCAGAAGTTATTAAAATTTTAAACCACAAAGAATAGTATATATTTAGTATAACATATATTAGAAAAATATAACTAGTAGTTATGTAGTATCATTGAGTGATATGGTTTCTTGCTGAAATATAGTGATTTAAAATAAATTTGTAACAGCAATCATATAGGTTGTATGGAGATATTACCAAAAACTGAAGGTTTTTAGGTAACAATAAGCTGTCTCATATGGAAATTACAATAGCCATGTAAGGCATAAAAGACAGGAATTATAATGTCTGTTTTGCACATGAGGGGAGACAATAGATAAGTAACTAGAAATGCACATTATTGTATCCCTGGCACACTGAAGAATGCCCAGGACAGAACACCTTTGGATCAACAAACAGTGATATAACAACAAACAGATTATATATATAACATATATAACAGATTATATAATATAAAATACTAAAGCTATGTCAGTTCTTTAAGATGAAGACTAAATCGCTAAGATTGAAGAGAGTGGGCAGCTAATTTGGGAAAACAACTTCCAAGTTGCCCTCATAGTTTACTGGCAGCAATCTATCCTCCCATGGCCATCAACTCTGCGTGTGGCCAGATGCAGTTTTAAGGATTAAAGACACCCTGTTATGTGTCTGCCACATCTAGCCATCAGCCACTTTTGTATAATCATAAAAGGTATTTCCATCCCACTGGCTGCATAAAGCTTTTCATAATGACCTCAGCCCTCATTGATCATGTCTTGTTAACTAGGATCCTACCACACTGATTTGGCTCACTTTTATCATTATTTATCTGAATTATATGTCTTGCTAGGGCAGGAGCTACAGTATTTTTGTTTGTTTTAATCGCCAGCAACTAGAATATTGTCCATCAGACAGTAGCCTCAAACTATTTGGGAAAGGAATAGTTGAGATTAGAAATAATATAATGAAGAAAAATGTGGGTTTTTAAATTTTCTTCTTCTCAACATAGGGAAAAAAAGATTCACAGAAGAAAGAAAATTAAAAGTCACACTGTGCTTTTAGAAGAATGTTTTCTCTGGCACAAGTCTTATACAAGACCCTGGAACCTTGGTAAATGACTAAATAGGCCCTACCATGAAAGCAGTCTTCATGATAGACAGATAGGAAACAGGAAGAAAATTCTATGAATGTAGTGTACGAAAGGATTGTACTTAATGATAGTTAATAGATTCATAATATGAAATTAATCTTGTACTGAAGATTGCTGGATTAAAAACAAAATCCAAAGAGGAAGCATTAGGGCTAAGTTCTTCTTGGCTTTTGATTCCATGTATGGTCTTTAAAGGCAGAGCACTATGGTCTTTAAAGGCAAAAATAGAAATGGAATTAGCCTGTAACCATAGAAACTGCATGTGGCAGTTAGGGAAAATGCACTTAAGATGTAAAAACACCAAGTAAATCTACAGTGCATAACAAAAACATCTTCATAGTTGTCAAACTGAAGTACAAGTGTGAATATTTTTCACAATAGTCTTCAACAGTAATCCCACTTCTTAAGGAGATATTTGCTAAAAACATAAATTTTAGTGGATAGCTCCAAAGATTAAAGGGGAAAAATTTCTTTCCCAATAATTATAGTCTTTGAGCATGCTATTAAGAAATTAATGGAAAGCATATAGGTTTTAATCAAGTTAAATTTCACTTAAGGATATATTACAGTCTTTAATCAATAACAAAAGAGTGTTTATTGATTATATAACAGTCCCAGTGAAAAACTAGTGTTGTTTACTTTCTAGAGGAAATGAATGAGAGTATTCCTCAAGCCAAACTAGCAGAGACCTGAACATTATGAACATGACTAGTGATAAGAACAGGTATTAGAAAAATTGAGGATAGAGAATGGATTCTTTAACAAGGTAAAGAATAGATCAAAATTGTGTAGAACTTAGATATTAAAAGCCATTAGTGTATGAATTCACTACACTTTTATGTTGTGAACTTTATTAGAATAATATTTAAATGAAAATCAAAATGGTCTTCTCTTTACTGTCTTCCTCCCAACCAGACAGTAAACTCTGTGGGAGTAGAAATCACACCTGTTATCGCTATATCCTTAGTGCCTTGCACTGTGTCTTGCATTGAATAGGCCCCTCAGATATTTGTTGAATGACTAAAAGAAGAAAAAGGCTAGAAAAATCAAACAAAGTGGTTAGGATCAAGTGAAGAGAGAGGGTAAACTAGGGAAAAAGAAGGTAAGAGATGAAGAGATGAAGCTAAAGATTCCAGTCAAGGAAGAACCACACCCACTTCCAAAGGGTGATGTCAGCTTTTCTACACCTACACTGTTTTCACAAAATCTCTGGAGGATTTTAAAGCAGCTTTTAGGAACATGCTATGGTTAAGAACACTTTTGTATGTATGAAACTATCTGGAACATATGTGTGTGAAGCCTTCCAATGTTTTTTGTATTTGTATTGCCAAAGGAACCACAAGCCTGTGACTGTTCACAAAACAATCCCAAGTCCTAAAACCTTGCCAATAGAAAGCAAATCAAAAGCTCTACAGCACACAAGAAATGAATTCTCTCCAATGGACATGTACAAGGGACAAGTAACAACCTCTTAGGTGTAAAGCAAGACCAGGAGGGACAATATAGAAGGCAGGCCCACCTGTACCTCTGGAACACAGAGACCACCAGATCTGGCAATCAAGGCTCTTATTCCATTTCTGAAGAACACAGAGCAGGTGATTTTTGTAATTTCTGCCCAATGGAATTTGCTAATTACTATGGAATTGTGATTAATGTCTGTTCTCATTATTTCCACATCTCAATAGCAGTTTTATGGCAGCAAACCTGTTTTGTCTCTGTTATTCCATACAGGTGTATGCTGGTGGTGGGTGGGGATCAGCAGATGACTTTTATTTTGTAGTGGGTCAGACCATGAGGATCAATATCCAGATATAATCGAAAGAATGGCAACTTATTCCTGTACTTTGAACCGGATACAGTAACGATGGTCTTTGGGATTGTTAC
This sequence comes from Hippopotamus amphibius kiboko, assembly GCF_030028045.1. Classification (NCBI taxonomy): domain Eukaryota; kingdom Metazoa; phylum Chordata; class Mammalia; order Artiodactyla; family Hippopotamidae; genus Hippopotamus; species Hippopotamus amphibius. The sequence continues at coordinate 146,638,611 of NC_080190.1, read as the reverse complement.
CTGGAGAAGAGGTGAGTATGTTCTGTGTGTGGGAAGAAGGGTACATATAAATTTGATCCATTGTAGTAATGTGCTTCTGAAGCGATGGCTGTTTACCCCAGTATCTGTTCTCCACTTCTTCAAAATTATTTTGGGCCAGAGCATAGCCACCCAGCTAAAGACTATGTTTTTCAGCCTCCCTTGCAAGTAGGCGTGGCCATGTTTCTATATTCCGGACAATGGAGTGTGAGTGAATATAATAGCAACAAATGCCTGGTCCATTTCTTAAAAGGAAAGGAGAATTTTCTGCATTTCCTTCTTTCATTCTTCCCACTGAAGGAATTCAGACACAATGGCAGGTGCTAAAGCTGCCATCTCATATTTATACTTACACCCCTGCGGGGGCTACCATATCATCAGTCTTCAGCTCCTATTATTCTAGTTCTTGTTACAGAAGTTTAACCAACACTTTGATTATTAAAGTAACAATGGACAATTCACATAGTGTCCATAACTTTCAGCTTCTTCATATCTAACATGGAGATAATAACTGCAGCTGTTTCTTAGGGTTATTGTGAGGATTAAAAAAGGTCATGCCTTGAAAGCACTTGGTTTAGCCTTTGGTACATGGTAACTGTTCAAAAACTGATAACTACCAGGGTGAGTCAAATATTATCCACACTCTGGCTGTAGAGTTTATTTTAATTTTTAGAAAAGACAAATACATCATTTTTTGACATAACCTCCATGCTTTTCACTTTGTCCATCTGTCAACAAGCTTTTGTATTCCCTCATTAAAAAATGTTTTAGGCTGAGCTATGAGCCACAATTGCACCACTGTCTTCACTTCTTCATCAGAAGTGAATCTTCATCCTCTTAAGGTTGTTTTCAGAGGACCAAAGAAGAAAAAGTCTGATGGAGCAAGATCAGGACTATAGGGAGGATGCTTTAACACCTCAAAACAAAGTTTTGCAGGGTGTCGCCAGTGTGGGCAGAAGTGTGTGGATGTGCACACCCTCAGACCACAAAAAAACCAAATCACTGCAGGCTGCTCTTCTTTTGTGCAAATCACAAGTGGGGCATCCATTTTTGCTCCCACCGCAGTTACAAATGAACTGATGTAACACATTCAAACCTGCACAGTAGTGACTGGGGAGACAGTAGCCTTGAACAGAAAGCTCTGATAAGACAGTGTGGCCAACAGAAGTTTTAATATAACCAGAGTGCGGATAATTTTTGACTCGCCCTCGTATTATAACAAGTTTCACCCTATTTTAACTTAAACTCCTTAATATACAGGAGTAACCAGAATTAACCATGACACTCTGCCTTCTCCATACCTGGTCCACCTCACTTACCAAGTTACACTTTAGTATTTTAAAAGCTAATTTAGGGACTTCCCTGGTGGTGCAGTGGTTGAGAATTCACCTGCCAGTGCAGGAGACCTGGGTTCAATCCCTGGTCCAGGAAGATCCCACATGCTGCAGAGCAACTAAGCCCAAGCACCACTACTACTGAGGCTGCACTCTAGAGCCTGTGAGCCACAACTACAGACCCACACTCCTAGAGCCCGTGTTCAGCAACAAGAGAAGCCACCAGAATGAGAAGTCCACACACCACAATGAAGAGTAGCCCCCACTCACCACAACTAGAGAAAGCCTACATGCTGCAACGAAGACTCAACACAGCCAAAAATAAATAAATAAACAAATAAATAAATAAATATTAAAAAAAGAAAAGAAAAAAGAAAAAGGCCGGAAATATTTCTTTAAAAGCTTACTTTTAAAAAAATAAGTAAATAAAAGCTGATTTTTTTAGTTAAATTAATTAAAATATATTTTGAATCTTAATTACCAGTCATTTTTATGACTCCACACACATCACTCCATACTCGGTAAATTCTGAGAGGTAAATGACACTAGTGAAAATCTCACAAAGCTAAATTAGCTATTGGCCCCACATCAGACTATAAACAAAGTAAGACAGTATTGCCTCCTTTGTAGGCCAATTTTATTTCCAGAAAAATCTTATAATCTATCTTTTGGATAAATATTCAGGAATAAATTTTCTCCCTTTGTAAACCAATAGTAATCATTTCACTTAACATTGCCTAGAATTCGTCTTTCTGTGACTGGCTAATTTCACTTAGCATGATGTCCTCAAGTTTCACCCATATTGTTGCATACTGCAGGATTTCCTTCTCTTTAAGGCAGAGTAGTATTTCATTGTGTGTATATACCACATATTTTAATTAATTTATTTATTAACAGACATTTAGGTTGTTTCCACAACTTAGCTATTGTACCCTTAAAAATCTGTTAGGAAGGTAGAGCTTATGTTAAATGTTCTTTCCACAATACAACTTTAAAAAAGAAAAAATTATCAAATTTACTGACCATAACTTTTTTAAAATATTATAGTCTGCATTTAAGTAACTCATCATATCTCCATACTGGGAATTAGTTTCCTTCCACCCACAGTCAACATTTATTTTCAAAGTTTTGGATACACTGAGTCCAAGAGCCATTATATTTTTTAACAGAACATTTCATTAATATGTAATAAAAACAGATTAGACAAGAATTAATTTGAAAGAAAGCCTCACTAATGCTTCCTGATGGTAAATATCATTTAATGCCTTTATGGGAAAATTTGTAATCTACCATAAACCTCATCACAAAAACTCTGAGAAATCAACTTCAATAAATAAGACTGGTGAAGATTTAGCATTACACTGACCACTGTCACATGTCAATGGATATCATACTGGTCATCGACAAGACTGGCCATCTAGGTGACAGGATGTCTGATTTATCAGAATCAGTGGTTTGTGTCTATTCTGAGATTCTGTATCTAGCACAAAGATCCATTTCCTTGAAAATATGGGATAAAATTAAAATGCTTATGTTGGCTCTTCTATTTGGCTATATGTTTCTCAGTAGGTTATTTTACTGTTCAACATCTCATTTCCCTTACTTGTAAAAGGGAAATAGTAACAGTTTTAACTCAAATAGATGTTGTAAAAATTAAAAATGATAATGGGTATATGGTTCTCATTGCATGCATGGAAAATAGTAAGTCCCTGCATATTCCACCTATTATCATATTTTTAACTTTTCATTTTAAAATAATTATAGATATTTAGGAATTTGCAAAGAAATGTACAGGTCAGTGCCATGCATCCTTTACCCAGAATCTCTCTCTATTTACATGTTGCATAATTACAGTACAGTATTAATACCAGGAAATTGATGTTGGCATAGTCCACAGAGATTATCCATGTCATGTTCTTTCAGTTATAAATGCACTCATTTGTCTGTGTGTATATGTGTTTATACGTTTGTGTATGCAGCTCTATGCAGTTGGATCAGATGTGCAGCCTCATGTAGCTGTCACCAAACTCAACATACTGAGCTGTACCATCAACACAAGGCGCCCTCATGCTACTCCTTTATAGCCGCACACACCCCCTCGGCCCTCCTATCCTTAATTCCTGGTAAAGAATAATCTGTTCTCTATCTTTACATTTTTATTTCATGTGTGAACATGTGAATAATAAAATAAGAATTTCTACATCGCAATTATCTGTTGAAGCAACTGTTGTGTTTCCTAAAATACCATAAAGGTCCCCTATGTCATAATACAGCTGAAACGCTTACAATCTGCTGTGCATACTTCTGATAATTTCACAAAGAGCTATGTTCCTTAACTACAAAACCAAAAATATAACTGAAGAAAAAGTGTATGCATTGGTGGACCATTTATTTCAAGATTTTATTTTTAGTTTCCACTATTTACAAGGTAGTATGCTTAGTCCAGGACTTTGGAGCCCAGGGCTTATAAAAGGATTTTCTTTTAACAGTCACAGCTAAAGGCTCATAGCTAATTTCCAAAGTCGGAAAAAAAAGTCTCTATGTTAACATCTTTCATTCTAATGCTCATTGTTCGTATTAAGAAAAAAAGACACTAAAGAGTATTGATTTCTAGCAGTGTACTAAGTACTGTGCTAAGGCGCCTTTTAAGCATATTTTTGGTTTACTCTGTATAATAGCTCTAAAAGAGAAGCAGTACCATTCCAGTTTTAAAGACTATGAACCTAAGCCTCAAGGAGATTAAATATTTACATTGTGTCTCCTTTTGATTCCTCAGTTAACAGAGTAACATAAATCTTAATAATTGTACAATATTTCCTCTATAGTCAATAAAATGTTAATATTCTTATTATGAGTTTTGCCTATAAAAGCTTCAGCCACTTACTACTTAAAACATGTTTATTATATTTAATAAAGTAGCTGCACATTATAGCAGGAATACTATTTGGGTCCTAGTTTCTGATTGTTTTAGATCATTAATCTCTCACCTCCTGCCACAAAATCCAGCCATTTAATGTGTATAATTATAAGGACACATAGAGGTCAGTAATCCCATACCTTCACAGCTCTAACAGGTTTTTTTGGTTTGGTACAAATTTATAGAATCTGCAGAACCCTATGGCTCTTGCGATGACTCCTGACAACTTTTTCATTAGTCAGTACAAATATTTTATACAATTTCTTCCCCATTGCTATCAAAGAGAGGGTGGTAGCAGAAACTACATTTTATCAGGCTGTAGAAATGGTGAGAATTGGGTGCTGCCATTTGCAGTTACCTTGAGTATGACAGGAAAGCAAGGATGAAAAGATATTAGGATTGATAAATAACAAATAATTTTAAGGAAATTATGCATCTCTGATCTCCAAAATTTCTTTGAACTGAGGAAAGGCATAATTTCTCTAATTGTAAAGTCAGAAATGTAAGTGCCTGTTTAGACACTTAGAATGGTAAGTGCTGAGCTTCTGGATGCTTGGTGGAGAGTGTATGTGTGAGCATTTAAAACAGGCTTCGCTACTACAATGCATTCAAGGTCAAACAAGCCTTAAGTTGCAGAGCTAAGTGCAAATCAATTTTGTCAAACTCCAAAGGTCTTGCTTTTGCCTCTAGAACCAAGCTCAGCAATATTCATTCCTTATCATAGCATTTCTTAGAATACCAAATAATTACTCATGATAAGAAATTTAAAAGTAAACAATAAAAAAGCCACTTGTTTTCTTTTTCACTGACTTAATCTTACCGTCTTTATCCTTGATACCTTTTCAATAAGTTCAATAATTTTTGCTGTACTAGATTTTAGGCTTGTTTCTAGAAAATCAATGCACCACTAGTTTCTTGATATGTCTTTTGACATGGTGAGTAAAGACAGATTCTCTCAAGAGCCAAATAACCTAGGTTCAAACCGTGACTCCACCATTCAATATAATGTGACCTTAGGTAAGTCAGTTCATCCTCTGACTTTTTTTTTATCAGTATATCAGTAAAGAGAATAATGCCCACTTCATAGGGATTCTATGTTAAGTGAAATCAATCACCACAGGGTATAATGTATTTCCTGGCCCCTAGTAAGCACTACTAAATGGGAAATATTATACTTACAGTAATGAAAGTGTACCAGATGCTCTATTAATCCCCAAAGCCTTAAAATGAGTAAAATATGATCCTGACTGCAATGAACTAACTGTTTAGTAGGTGTTAATTCTAAAATAGAAGTTTACACAAGGAATAGTGATTAACATAGCAGAGTTGCCAGCTATATTTAAGGTAATTAGCAATGGGTTTCTTAAAGAGGTGGGATTTGATCTGAATTTTAAAGGATAAATAGGAGATTAACAAGATAAGGTGAGTATTCTGGGAGGTAGGAACAATATGTGCAAAGGCAAAGTCGTTTTCAGAGAAAGTGTGGTGCAATCCTGCTCAAGAAGTCACATCTAAGATGCAAAGATGGGGAGCTGAGGCTAGACAGAAAATTAGGATCCCGGTAATGTATTCCATATTAAGGAGTGTGAAATTTTGATTAGAAAATTGGAGTAAATTGATATTTAAAAGGTTTATTTGTAAGAAAGACAAGATCCCTTGAGGGTTAGTGAAAAATTAATTACAGGAAAGAGTAACAGTGGAATTAAGAAAAATTAATGTCATGAAATAATCACAATAATTGAGCTAGAACCTATGTTTCTGAAGCTTTACATACCCATTTTATTCTCAGTTGAAAAAAACTTATCTACAGAGTGTGGCTTCTATGAAAGTTATTAAAACAAAATCTAAATATAATGAACAAACTGAATTAGCAAACCAGGTGGTGTGGAGGAGTGATTTAGACATGTCTCAAACACCAAACACAAATTAATCTATTTATATAGTATCATTATCATTAATGTTATTAAGTAGAAAAAAAGGGATAGGATGTTAAGGGAGAATTTTACAGATATAAAAGATGTATTTAAGCATTCTAAAAAGTTGCAAAGCCAAGAAAGATATAGACTGGGTTGATCAAGATCTTTTAGGGAATTCTAAGAGGAAAGAAAATAAAATGAAGAGTTCAAATAAAATTAGTTTTAAAAGAAAAATACACAGTAAGGTTGTTGAAAAGATAATAAAAGTACTGTCAATGATATCTTTAAAATGACAAAATTGGTTTTCATGGTTAGAATAAAATATTTGAAAGTATTTTATCTGATTATGTCTACCAGCTAAATAAAATTTATATAGTATTTCTACTAAAATATCTCAGTTTCCTATATGTATTAAATTAGACACTAGTTAAGTTTTCATATTCTATCAGCCATTCAAGGTCTCATAAGAATTTTTCAGTGCTATAAGAAACTCCCTTAAAGAAATATTAATCAAATAGTTTATTCTCTTAATACACACACACAAAAATTCTTATGTAAGTTATTATAAATCTTTTTTTAAAAATACCTAAAGCATTTTGAGATATCAAAGATGCCAATACATTTTAAGACTGTATATGTAAAATTCCTTCATTGATCACTTTAGAAAGAATTTTCTAAAAAATAATACATTAATAAATAAATTGCCTGAAAATATGTATGGCAGGTTCATTTACCAGTTAATTTTCACTTACACGTATATGCATTGTTTACTTATTTTACTCTTCTGTCAGAAATGAAAGCTAAGATATTTTGTCAGGCCTGGTCAGAAGTTTATAAAACTTAAAGGGTTTTGCCTTTGAAGATGATTAAGTCTGAAAGCGAAAGAGGATATGCATAAAATATTGTTTGACCTTTATGGGGCCAAAAGTATTCATGCTAGCCAGTACATCTCATTATCAGGGAAGTGGCATAGTATAAGTGGGCGTGAGCCTTCTGCCGGGATTTGACTCTGTTGCAGTTGCTACCTTGCCTACTGTTACTTCAGGTTGTGTGATTTTGGGCAAATTAATTGACCTCTCTGCTCTCATGGATTTTTATCTAAAGAAATGGAAATAAAAAAGATTAGCTCAGCCAGAAGATTATTATAAGAATCAAATAAGTTCATATTTTAAAGCACTTAGAACAACATCAATAATAGAGTCAGCACTATATAACTGTTAGCTATTATTATTTATAAAAAATAACATTTTTGCTTCATATTATCATCTCCCCCCCCACCTCTACACACATGCGTGTATACACACACGTGCGTACTCACACACACACATCAAGGCATTACAGGAAGCAGGAACGACAGAAGCAAAGGCAAAGAGACACGGTGTTTTCAGACACCTTGGAGCAAACCAGATGTGGTTTGATTCTGTAAGAGAATGAAGTAGAAAAGGGGAAATGGTGGGAACTGAAGCAAAATAAGAAATTGGGGTAAATAATGCTTGTAAGGAGAGCTGGAGTTCACAACACTCACTGACCTTGTTTCAATTCCCCAGAAAGACAACCCTAATTTACACCTTTGTTTCAAAAATAAACAAAAGCATTCATCAAGCACCCGCTTGAGTGTGTGAGTCAGAAGCTAGGTGCCACAGCACATCCCATAATAAACACAATATGATTATAGTTTTCAAGAATTTTAATCTATCAAAGCATGTATAAGTAATAGAACACCGATTCCTCCAATAAAAGGCTGAATGTGATTAATGCCATAATAGGATTACAAAATTCTCTCACTATTTACCATTCAGAGGAAGAGGGAAAAAAAATCACATCCAAGGGGTGAGATAACGGGACAGTTTTAAGGAGGGAGTGACATTTAAGGATATACACGAAAGAAAGGTTGGATTTCAGTGTCTGGAAATGTAATTTATAACATCTTTCCATGATTTCAGTGGAATGCCACAATCTCTTTCTTTTCTTCAACAACATAAAGCCATATAATCTATAATTATGAAATTTCCAGTAGAAATTTGGTTAGGTTTGTTAACATAGTTCAGGTTGTCTTTCTCAAAATCCCCTTTAACAGCCACCTTCAAATTAATAATTGGATTGAAACATCTAATTTCCTGAAATTTGAAGCCTATGCCAAACATGGTCTTAGCTGGCAGGAAGCCCTGATCTTTCTTGGGGGGTGTACAACAAAGTCTTATATCCCATTAAATATTTAACCACACATTTTGAAAAATTTAACACTAAATCAGTCGATGCAGTTCAAAAAAATTGAAACCATACATCAGATACATAGATTTGTATTGATAATGTTTCCACAATTCTTATTATCAAAATTGCACATTATGGTGCATGAAGTTAAAATGTCATTCATAAATAAAATGAAAAGCAAATGTTTACCGAAAAACTCTTCAGTTTGACTTGGATGATGTAAACTTTTCAATATAAAATATGCTAACCAGCAGATAAGGTCATTTTCTGGGCGAGACATACATTATTCAAGAGAATAGCACTGGCAGACCATGGTGACCTCAAGAAAGCTAGAAAGTGCAGCCTTGCATACTGCATTTCAAATGTAGGAGCAGAGAAAAAGTAGCCCTGAAGCTTGATTCTAGAGAGATATATTTTCCTTAACCTTTGATGCTCTGCTCGATGTTAAGGGTTCCATTCTCAAGCAATCTCATTTTCCCCAGCTTCTTTTGCTCAAATTTCTTAAGATAATAAGATATAGAAGATTTTAATAGCAAAGAAGGGCAGTTGTGAGATTGAAACTCGACAGGAATTTGGGGAATGCAACATGATATAGTAGGAAAAATACAAGATTTAAAGGACAGAACTGGGTTCCATCCCAGGTCTGCCATTTAAGGGTAGTGCACAACCCTTGCACGTCACTTGATCTCACTAAGCATCACCATTAAAGTGACTGTCTAGGCCTTCTCTGAGTTTGGAGGATGGTTAAATTTGATAAGGTATTTGGAGCATCTAGCTTATCACTTCACGTACCCTAGAGACTCAGTAATGTTGGTTCTTGCACTTTCAATGAAAATACAGATATAGAAATCATAAGTATGGAAGTAATTTTTGCAAATACAAAAACAAAGATCTAATTATCAAATTTTCTCTCCACTTTTTAGCTCTCAGTCTGTTTCATTTAACTTTCCTGCCACAAAATTTCTTTTTTCTTTAAGGGCTTTCTCTTCTGTTTCTCATCCTATTGATATATCTCAATTATCTCTGTCTTTTCTGTTTGTTCTCTTTACGGAATATCATTAAATATTAGGTTTGTTGGTATTCCTGAGGGTTCCACACTTGCTCTCCTTCTCTGTTTTACTGAATGGCTTAATTCATTCATATGGATTAACTTCAACTTTTGTGTCAATAGCCCTAAAATCTTAGCTCCTGTGGTTCATACACTATTTGCAAACATCTAAATCATCTTCAAGTCGGTATATGGAGCTAACTCATTATCTCACCTGACAAACCTAAGCCTCTGTAGCAGTCAACCAAAGTAAAACCTCAGATGATTTATTTTTTCCACTTTTTCACCCACAATATTCAATCCATTACCATGTTCTGTTGATTCCATTTTCTAAATATCTCTTGGTTCACCTTTTACCATTCTCACTGCTACTACTCTAGTTTTAAAACTCATCAGTCATCTATTCTATTAAAGAAAATTGTAGGGACTTCCCTGGTGGTCCAGTGGTTAAGACTTCACCTTCTAACTCAGGGTGTGTGGGTTCAGTCCCTGGCTGGGGAGCTGAGATCTCACATGCCTCAGGGCCAAAAAACCAAAACACATAAAACAGAAGCAATATGTTAACAAATTCAATAAAGACTTCAAAAATGATTCATATTTAAAAAATCTAAAAAAAAAAGTATCAATTTCTCTCCAAGTATTTAATCATTTTTTCTACACTCTCCAGTACAGAAGCCACTCACCACACATGACCATTGAACACTTGAAATTTCAAGGCTAGTCCAAATTCAAATAGCTGTGAGTGTAAAATATACACACCAGATTTTGAAGACAATCACTATGGAGAGGAGAATATAAAATATCAATTAATAATGTTTGTATTGGTTATATATCAAAATCATAACATTTGGGACATTATGGGTTAAATAAAACATAAAAATTAGTTTTATCTATTTATTTCTACTTTAAAAAATTTAAAATTCAAATGTGACTTGCATTCTATTTTTGTTAGATGGCACTGTCTTACCCACTTATTAATTTTCATGTCAGAGTCATCTTTCTATGATACAAATTGGATTGTGTCATTCCTTACTTTAATCCTCTTGAATAGGTTTTCAATATCTTTGAAGCAGGGCTGTCTCATTGCGCAATTCTGTAATACAATGAGAATGGTGTTACTTTCAGTTATATAACTCTGCCTGTAAAACAAGCATAAATTCTCTACCATGGCTTAAGAGTCCTCTCAACTTATTTTACCATCTTTATCGCACCTTACATTCGATCCCAACATTGAACCCTGACCACTTTAGCCACACTTGACTAGTTCAGTTTCCAAACAATTTATTCACTCTTATGACCTTATGCCATTTAATATCCTGTTTTCAAGATGTGGAAATGCCCTTGTCTAAGCAATCACTGACTAATTTTCAAGGTGCAATTGAGAACTTAACTCTCTGGAAAGGCTTTTCCTTCAAACCTCCCCTCAAAAAGAACAAATTGCTTTCTTTTGTTCTGTCAACTACAAATTGGCACCTGCCATCTACCTCTACAAGGATTAAATCACACCTGCTCCTGCAGCTGCTGACCTTCAACATCCCCTTGAATTCAGGGTGGAGATCAAAACTGAGGCACTCTGTACTTTGGAAAAATGGGCAGAACAAATCTACAGATAGTTAGATGTTTTCAGGAGCTGATTTTGTGAGCCAGTCCTTGCATCTCCTCATATCTAGAAAAGCACTAACTCCCTTGATGGTAATGTCTGCTCCTTGTGACTAGCAGAAACCCCCTACAAAAATTTGTGTTTGATTGCATGCATTCCTCCTTTACCAAGATTAAATATGTACTGATCTTTACCCCTGCCTCTTTGGAACAGTTTCTCAGAGCTTTCTGGGCTGCTGTCTCCCGGGCTGCAGTCCTCATTTTGCCCCAGATAAAACTAAACTTACAGCTCTCACATTGTACATTATTTTGTTGACTGTTCTCAGTAACACTTAGCACATGATGGTATTTTGTACGTATTACTTGTAAAAATTGGTTTATATAGATATCTCTTATTAGTATACCAAATGGTTCAGATGAGACACTATGATTTATTGCTAAGCCCACATTTTTTTCTTCTACCCACATTCTACTATCCAGTGGTATAATCTCTCCCCTTGAGAAGAAGATAAAGACTTGATTGGGTCCAGAGAAGATACTGGAAACTTTAGCTTTAGTTGGAAAACTAAATTCTTTGGAAGATATAAGAATATAGTTAGTTCTTATCTAATAATATAAATGATTTTATATTATTTTAGAAAATTATAATCCTGCTGACAGAAAATAAGACTTTAACACCCCACTTACATCAATGGACAGATCATCCAAACAGAAAATAAATAAGGACACACAACCTTTAAATGACACATTAGACCATCTCAATATAATTGATATTATAAGACATTCCATCCAAAAACTACAGAATACACTTTCTTCTCAAGTGCACATGGAACATTTCCCAGGATAGATCACATCTTGGGTCACAAATCAAGCCTTGGTAAATTCAAGAAAATTGAAATCATATCAAGCATCTTCTCTGCCCACAATGACATGAGACTAGATACCAATTACAGGAAAAAAACTGCAAAAAATACAAACATATGAAAGCTAAACAATACGCTATTAAATAACTAAGAAATCACTAAAGAAATCGAAGAGGAAATCAAAAAATATCTAGAAACAAACGACAATGAAAACACAAAAACCCAAAATCTACAGGATGCAGCAAAAGCAGTTTTAAGAGGGAAGTTTGTAGCAATACAATCCTACCTCAAGAAACAAGAAAAATATCAAATAAACAACCTAACCTTACACCTAAAACAATTAGAGAAAGAACAAAGATACCCCAAAGTGAGCAGAAGGAAAGAAATCATTAAGATCAGATCAGAAATAAATGAAAAAGAAGTGAAAGAAACAATAACAAAGATCAGTGAAACTAAAATCTGGTTCTTTGAGAAGATAAACAAAATTGATAAACCATTAGCCAGACTCATTAGGAAAAAAAGGGAGAAGACACAAATCAACAGAATTAGAAATGAAAAAGGAGAAGTAACAATGGACACCACAGAAATATGACAGATCATGAGAGACTACTACAAGCAATTATATGCCAATAAATTGGATAACCTGGAAGAAATGGATACATTCTTAGAAAAGTACAATCTTCCAGGACTGAACCAGGAAGAAATAGAAAATATGAACAGACTAATCACAAGTACAGAAATTGAGACTGTGATTAAAAATCTCCCAACAAACAAAAGCCCAGGGCCAGATAGATTCACAGGCAAATTCTATCAAGCATTTAGAGAAAAGCTTACACCTATTCTTCTCAAACTCTTCCAAAATATAGGAGAAGGAGGAACACTCCCAAACTCATTCTACAAGGCCACCATCACCTTGATACCAAAGCCAGACAAAGATGTCACAAAAAAAAAAAATTACAGACCAATATCACTGATGAATACAGATGTAAAAACCCTCAACAAAATATTGGCAAGCAGAATCCAACAGCGCATTAAAAAAATCATCCACCATGATCAAGTGGGGTTTATCCCTGGAATGTAAGGATTCTTCAATATTCACAAATCAATCGACGTGATACATCATATCAACAAACTGAAGGATAAAAACCATATGATCATCTCAATAGATGTGGACAAAGCTTTTGACAAAATTCAACATCCATTTATGATAAAAAAAAAACTCTCCAGAAAATGGGCATAGAAGGAAATTACCTCAACATAATAAAAGCCATATATATGAAACCAAAAGCCAACATTGTTCTAAATGGTGGAAGGCTGAAAGAATTCCCTCTAAGAACAGAGGCAACACAAGGGTGCCCACTCTCACCATTATTATTCAATATAGTTTTGGAAGTTTTAGCCACAGCAATCAGAGAAGAAAAAGAAATAAAAGGAATCCAAATTGGAAAAGAAGTAAAATTGTCACTCTTTGCAGATGACATGATATTAAACATAGAAAACCCTAAAGATTCTACCTGAAAACTGCTAGCACTAATCAAGGAATTTAGTAAAGTAGCAGGATGCAAAATTAATGCACAGAAATCTCTTGCATTCCTATACACTAACAACAAAAAAGCAGAAAGAGAAATTAAGGAAACTCTTCCATTTACCATTGCAACAAAAAGAATAAAATACCTAGGAATAAACCTGCCTAAGGAGGCAAAAGACCTGTATGCAGAAAACTATAAGACACTGATGAAAGAAATCAAAATGATGCAAACAGATGGAGAGACATACCGTGTTCTTGGATTGGAAGAATCAATGCTATGAAAATGACTATCCTACCCAAAGCAATTTACAGATTCAATGCAATCCCGATCAAATTACCAATGGCATTTTTCACAGAACTAGAGCAAGAAATCTTACAATTTGTATGGAAATACAAAAGACCCCAAATAGCCAAAGCAACCTTGAGAAGGAAAGACGGAGTTGGTGAAATTAGGCTTCCAGACTTCAAGCTATACTACAAGGCCACAGTGATCAAGACAGTATGGCACTGGCACAAAAATAGAAAGGAAGGTCAATGGAATAGAATAGAGAACACAGAGGTAAACTGAAACACATATGGGCACCTTATCTTTGACAAAGGAGGCAAGAATATACAATTGAAGAAAGCCTCTTCAATAAGTGGTGCTGGGAAAACTGGACAGCAACATGTAAAAGAATGAAATTAAAACACTTCCTAACACCATACACAAAAACAAACTGAAAATGGATTAAAGACCTAAATGTAAGGCCAGACACTATAAAACTCCTAGAGGAAAACATAGGCAGAACACTCTATGACATACATCAAAGCAAGATCCTTTTTGACCCATCTCCTAAAATAATGGAAATAAAATCAAGAATAAACAAATGGGACCTCATGAAACTTCAAAGATTTGGATAGCAAAAGAAACCATAAACAAGACAGGAAGACAACCCTCAGAATGTGAGAATATACTTGCCAATGAAGCAACGGACAAAGGATTAATCTCCAAAATATACAAGCAGCTCATGCAGCTTACTACCAAAAAAGTAAATAACCCAATCCACAAATGGGTGGAAGACCTAAATAGACTTTTCTCCAAAGAAGACATACAGATGGCCAATAAACACATGAAAAGATGCTCAACATCACTAATCATCAGAGAAATGCAAGTCAAAGCCACAATGAGGTATCACCTCACACCGGTCAGAATGACCATCATCAAAACATCTAGAAACAATAAATGTTGGAGAGGGTGTGGAGAAAAGGGCACTCTCCTGCACTGTTGGTGGGAATGTAAGTTGGTACAGCCACTATGGAAAACAGCTTGGAGCTTCCTTTAAAAACTAAAAATGGAACTACCATATGATCCAGTAATCCCACTCCTGGGCATATACCCAGAGAAAATCATAATCCAAAAAGAAACATAATAATGTTCATTGCAGCACTACTTACAAGAGCCAGGACATGCAAGCAACCTAAATGTGCATCAACAGATGAATGGATAAAGAAGATGTGGCACATATATACAATGGAATATTAGCCATAAAAAGGAATGAGATGGAGCTATATGTAATGAGGTGGATAGACCTAGAGTCTGTCATACAGAGCGAAGTAAGCCAGAAAGAGAAAAACAAATACTGTATGCTAACTCATATACACGGAATCAAAAAAAAAAAAAAATGGTACTGATGAACCCATTGACAGGGCAAGAATAAGGATGCAGATGCAGAGAATGGACTGGAGGATGAGGGGTTGAGGGTGCAGGGGGTGAAGTGGAAGCTGGGACGAAGTGAGAGAGTAGCATAGATATATTTATACTACCAACTGTAAAATAGATAGCTAGTGGGAAGTTGCTGTATAACAAAGGGAGACCAACTCGATGATAGGTGATGCCTTAGAGGGCCGGGACAGGGAGGGTGGGAGGGAGTCGCTGGAGGGAGGGGTTATGGGGATATATGTATAAATACAGCTGATTCACTTTGGTCTACCTCAAAAGCTGGTACAAGAGTGTAAAGCAATTATATTCCAATAAAGAGCTTAAAAATATATATATAGAAGCTCAAGAAAGAGATATAAACAAAAGAAGTATAAACCGAGGGGGAAATGTGCCAAGGAGATCACTTGTCTACTTTTAATGTTGAATTTTCCCTTTAAATTAGGCAAGAAGAATCTTTTGTTGGTTACGGCCAGCTTCTCAATGGCCTACAGTAATGTTTGAGGTCAAAATACCCTAATAAAATGCATGCATTTGTCTGGCAAAAAAAAAAAAAAAAACAACTACGCTTGACCCTTGAACAACCGTGGGGTTAGAGGCACTGATCCCTGGCAGTGGAAAATGCACGTATAACTTTAACAACTGGCTCTCCCTAACTGCAGTTCTTCATCCGTGGATTCAACCAACCACAGATCATGTAGTATTGTGTATTTACTGAAAAAAATCCATGTATAAGTGAACCAGCACAGTTCAAACGTGGGTTGTTCACTGGTCAACTGTACTTTTACTTAAGCAAAAAGAAGCTTAATAAAAGGTCTTTTTTTTTTTTCATCTATTCTTCACTCACTCAAGTGTTGAAGTTCCAGCAGAGAGTATCTGATTGGCCAAACATAGGTCATGTAGCCCCCTCCTTGGCAGTAGTAGAGGAAGGGTCTGTCTCCCTCATCTTCCTATACTTCATATAGGAAGTACAATACCTTCCCACCAAAACTACACATTACTGGGGGGTGGATAATTTCCCCAAACTGAAATCAAGGTGTTATTACAAAGTATATACCAATGCTAAGGAGTTTGAAATTACAAAGATTCACTATAGCTCACCCACCTTGCTGCCCAGCAGCCACATTTATATCTCATACTTCCAAAAATGCTCCCACCTGACAAAATGAAATCATCCCCCATAAAACTGAAAAATGAGTTTATTCTCTTCCTCCCAACATTGACTTTGGTTTTCTGATATCTTCCTACAATGACTCAAAGATAACATTCTTTAAGCATAATCAGCAAAAGCACCTGATTTTCAGTCTGGGTGTGCCACACAAATATAAAAATTTGAGTTTATCGCTGCTTTGCTTTAGTTCATTCTGAATGGCAGCCACCTTACGCTGCAGTTTCTGAATTCTCCACAGCCTTCCTAACATTGTGGAAACCATGTATTATCAGAGAGGCTCAGTTTCAGCTTCCAAGTACACTCAGCCATCAGTGATAATGTATTTATTTTTTCCCCCACAAAAACAAAGTTTCTGCATTCTTACCCAAAATGCAAATGGTAGTTTTACCACCTTATGCTCCACCTTGCTTAAATAAAGAATAAAAAATTACTCAAATTTGCTTGAGGGTCTCTAACCTAACATCCATGCTATGTATCAATTTTTTTCAGTGGCTTTTATTTCTTTTGAAGTATAGTTGATTTACAATATTATATTAGTTTTGGAGGTACAGTGTAATGATTCAGTATTTTTATAGTTTATACTCCATTAAAAGTTATTAGAGGATAATGGCTGTAGTTTCCTGTGCTATACAATATATCCTCTTTGCTTATCTGTTTTATACATAATAATTTGTATCTCTTAATCTTATATCCCTAACGTGCCCCTCCCCTATTCCCTCTCCCCACTGGTTATTGCTACTTTGTTTTCTATGTCTGTGAAGTCGGATTCTGTTTTGCTACATACATTCATTTATGTTATTTTTTAGATTCCACAAGTAAGTGATATCTTACAGTATTTGTCATTCTCTGTCAGACTTATTTCACTAAACATACTATTCTTTAGGTCCATCCACGTTGCTGCAAAAGGCAGAATTTCATTCTTTTTTATGGCTGAGCAATATTTCTCTCTGTGTGTGTGTGTGTGTGTGTGTGTGTATACACACACCACATCTTCTTTATCCATTCCTCTGTTGATGGAGACTTGTGTTGCTTCCATATCTTGGCTATTGTCAGTCGTGCTACTGTGAACATTGGGGTGTTTGTATCTTCAAATTAGTGTCTTTGTTTTCTCCAGGAGTGGGATTGCTGTGTCATTTGATAGTTCTATTTTTAGTTTTTTGAGGAACCTCAATACTGTTTTCCATAGTGTCTACACCAAGTTACATTCCCACCAACAGTGTACAAAGATTCCCTTTTCTCCACATCCTTGAAAACATTTGTTATTTGTAGACTTTTTGATGGCAGTCATTCAGACAGGTGTGAGGTGATATCTAATGGCTATTTTGATTTTCATTTCTCTAATAAGTAGCAATGTTGAGCATATTTTCATGTGCCTGTTAGTCATCTGTATGTCTTCCTTGGAAAAAAGTCTGTTCAGGCATTCTGCCCATTTTTCAATTAGGTTGTTTTTGGTTTTGTTTTTGATATTGTGTTGTATGGGTTGTTATGAATTTTGGATATTAACCCTGTGTCGGTCATATCATTTGCAAATATTTTCTCCCATTCAGTAAGTTGTCTTTTTCCCTTGTTGATGGTTTCCTTTACTGTGCAAAAGCATTTAAATTTAATTAGGTCCATTTGTTTATTTTTTCTTTTATTTCTTTTGCCTGAGGAGACAGATCCCCAAAAATACTGCTATGGTTTATGTCAGTGTTCTGGCTATGTCCTTTTCTAGGAGTTTTATGGTTTCAGATCATACATTTAGATCTTTAATCCATTTTGGGTTTATTTTTGTATATGGTGTGAAGAAATGTTCTAATCTCATCCTTTTACATGTAGCTGTCCAATTTTCCCAGTCTGTTCCTGAATTTAGAGGAAAAGCCTTCAGCATTTCACTATGAAGTATGATGTCAGCTATGGGTTTACCATAAATTACCTTTATTATGTTGAGATATGTTCCCTCTATACCACTTTGAGTTTTTATCATGAATGGGTGTTGAATTTTGTCAAATGCTGTCTCTGCTTACGTAGAAATAATCATTTCATTTCTATCTTTCTTTCTGTTAATGTGTTCTTTCACGCTGATTGATTTGTGAAGGTTGAACTCTCCTTTCACCCCTGGTATAAATACAACTTGATCATGGTGTACGATCATTTTTATATATTGCATTCAGTTTGCTAACATTTTGCTGAGGATTTTTGCATCTATATTCATCAAGCATATTTGCCTGTAATTTCTTTCTATAGTATCTTTGATTTCGGTATCAGAATAATGGTGGCCTCAGAATGAATTTGTTCTTTCTCTTCAATTTTTTGGAATAGTTTGGGAAGTATAGGTATTACTTCTTCTTTATATGTTTGGTAGTCCAGTCCTGGACTTTTGTTTACTGGGAGTTTTTTGGATTATAAATTCAGTTTCACTTCTAGTGATCAGTCTGTTCAAATTGTCTGTTTCTTCTTGATTCAGTCTTGGCAGGTTTATGTTTCGCTTGATGCCTTTAGAATTCTCTCTTTATTTTAACTTTTGCCATTTTAATTATGTTATGTCTTCATATGGGTCTGTTTGGGTTCATCTTGTTTGGGACCCTCTGTGCTTTCTGTACCAGGATATCTGTTTCTTTCTTCAGGTTTGGGAAATTTTCAACCATAATTTCCTCAAATACGTTTTATGATATCCTTCTCACTCTCTTCTCCTACTAGGACCCTATAATGCAAATGTTGGTATGCATAATGTTATGCTAGAGAGTTCTTAAATTGTTTTCATTTATTAAAATTTGTTTTTCTTTGTGCTGTTCTAATTGAATTATTTCCATTATTCTATCTTCCAGATCACTTATTCATTATTCTGTATCATTTAGTCTGCTTTTCATTCCTTCTAGTGATTTTTTAAAATTTATGTGTTATTGAATTCTTCATTTTTTAATGGGTCTTTGTTAATGTGTTCACTGTGTACATCAATTCTTTAATTTGGTTAATTATTTTTATTACCAATGTTTTGAATTTTTATCTGGTAAATTGTTTATTTCTGTTTTTTTAATTCATTTTTCAGGGTTTTTCTCTTGCTCTTTCAATTGAGGGTAGTTTTTCTTCCTTTTCATTTTTGCTTATCTTTCTCTGCCTCTATGAATTTACGTGAAACAGTTACCTATTGCAGTCTTGAGGGGTCATCTTATGTGGGGGTGGTGTCCCTATACACACTGTGTGCCCACTGCTTTAGGTAGGAGAGCTGGATTTGACATGGATGCAAGTCATGTCTTCCTCAGGATGTGCTGGCAACTATCGCCTTGGTAAGAGATAGACTTGGAGATGGAGTCAGGTGTGAAGTGGGATTTCCCCTCTATTCCGTCACCATCACCTCTCTATTAGGGGCAGGGTCTGATCCCAAGTTGCTGGAGCAAAAGCCCTGAGGGTCAAGCCCTAGCTGGTTCTGTTCCCTTTTAAGTGTGTGTTTTTCCGTCTCCCTGCACTGGGATGCTTGCCCCACAGTGGGGCAGTGCTGAAACAAGTGGGGTCATTGTGTACTCTTGGCTCTGGTCCACAGCAGACTGAGGTCCAATGTGCTGCCTCTTCAGGTGACTGCAGTTCTTCTCAGACACAGCCTAGGTTTCAGGTTCCCTTGTTTCTCACAGCTGATCCCTGCCCCCAGACTCTGCTGCTCCCACCCTGTTGTGGAATGACTCACAGGGTAAGCAGGGCCCCTGAGTCCTCTTGGTGTGTAGTAAGGGGTGAGATGTGGTAAAGTGGCTCGCTGTTAGAAATCTGGACAGTTCCTGAGGCACTGTTTGAGTAAGCTCCAACAATACCTGCTGCTGGAACCCCCAGGCTCTGCCCCAGGACTGGGTCACCTCTGCGTGTCACAGTCAAGTCTTTTCCCCTGTTGTGGCCACCCCAGGTCCAGTGCTGTGCTGCGATGTAGAGTGAGTGGAGCCAGAGCATTCCCTCAGCTTGGGCTGGGGTGTACAGTGAGGCAGTCATAAAAAACCCAGCAGCTGCTGGAGCAGACCTCTTTCAACTCTTTCTCAGGGGCAAGCCTGCACATGCACATTCCTCATGAGTGGAGCCCAGGCTTCCCACAGCCCTTCTATTAGTCACAGCAGTTCTCCAACCAGCCAGTGGGGCTTATCTCCCCTGCATAGGACCCCAGGACTGGGAAGTCTAGTCTGTGGATTGAAAGCTTTACACCCCAGGGAACAGGTGTCCTTGTGCAATCTCCCTTTTACTCTGAATCCCCTCCCAGGGACACATATCCTGACCCAACCACTTTTCTTCCCTTCCTACCTGGTTACATGTTACAGCCTTGGTTGTACAGGAGTCCTTTTGCCAGTTTCCAGTTACTTTTCATCGAGAATTTTTCCACGTGGAGAGGGATTTTTGATGTGTTCATTGGGGGAAGGCAAGCTCAATGTCCTCTTACTTAGCCATCTTGATTCAAATCCCCTTCAGTGGCTTTTCCGATTCCACAAAACAATAACAACAAAAACAAAATTATGACTGAGTTTTAAAAGATAGTTACAATAATTAGAAGGCTTTTAAAGGCCCACAAAGATAATGGAAAGTGAAATAATTGTCTTGAGAATGGACAGGACTAAGATATATCCATATTGTTAACAAGCAGGGAACTCTATCCCCTTCTTGGTTGTGATGCCTTCATGACTGTACAGGTTGCCTTCAGAGGTCTTCAGAGACATCAGTTGGAAATCTGGAGCACTTACCCCTTTGTTAACATGGAATTTCTGCATCTTCAACACCTCCCTCATGACTATTGAAATCCCTGTTTAATTCTTTAGCTTCTCAGCACTGCTTTCCACTTTATTTCTTGGATTCTTGCTCATGCATGAGTAGCTAAGAAGTTGACCTTGAAGATAAATTTCAAAATAAGTGTCAGTTTTATTTTTCTCCTTCCCTTTCTCTTTCTGACATTTTGAATCCTGGCTGCTTTGCCCAGGATTAAACTGCAGCAAGTTTCAGAATTTAAGACTTTTAGCTTATTTTGTCTGCATCAAAAATAGACAAATGTCTAAGGGGTGAATGGAGGTGGTTGTGAGGCTTACCTCAAAGTGCCAGCCCTCATTGTGGGACCTTAGCTCCTTACTTCTGGCTGCTTTGGTTGTTACCTCCCGCTTCAATCAGTTGATGTTATATTTTGTCCAGATTTCAAAGATATTGTTTCCAGAGAAATTAGTCTGTAGGAAAGCACTCAATTATAACTAAAAAGTGAAGATCTTCCAGTAGCTGGATTTTATTTTGAGGTCCTTGAAAAGAAGTAAATAATTCAGGCTTTCTAGTTGGGTTACACTATGGATAATAGAATCTTTCACCAAGATAGTAGATATAGGAAGAATATAAAGTTTGGAAAGGAAGCATGGAGGAGGTGTTAAATAATAACATATAGCTATGTTTTGGTTCCTTTCTCTGGTAGCAAGGTAAGTCACACGTGTATCACATACACACACACGCACACACACAATTTGAAGCAAACATAATGATGTACTTTTATGTGGACACTTCCAATGACATGGAAAGTATAGAGTTTTCCACCACTAATCAATTTATTTCAAACATTGTCAGGAAAATGGAAATATTCTATTCAGTCAAATTTGAGAAGGTAAAGAATTTTCATATTTTTCTGCCTAGAGTAAAATTGTAACTTCATGCTTCTTCCAGGATGAATCTTGATGTACATTGTTTCAAAGTACTGGAATAAGTTGTATTCTGAGAGAAAAAGTGTAAATGGCATATTTAATGGCTTACCTATGTTATTTGTTCTTGATAGTCTCAGTTTAATGCAGAACAGAAATTCTAAAACTCATAGAGCCTGGAAACAAAGATTTTTGAACCTCTTTACTATTGCCTGATTTATGATCTTGTCTTTATTTTGCTAATTGGATAATAAATTTTAAAATATTTTTGCTATCTTCAAAACTCAGGCTGCTTTCTCGGGTTATCTATAGTCTTCCCAATCTAAGTATTATCTTTTTGGCCAGAACTTTAAAAAAATGTAAGTGAGTTTGGAAAGATTTTATGTATTAAATTTGTCAATACTGAAGAGAGTTCGCAGAGGTCTAGAGGGCAAAAATCTTTTCTAATGGATAACTGTTCCAAAGGTCATAAGGTATACCCAGTGCCTTTAAATTAATTAGATTGAAAAGTTTGATTCAGCAAATGCAGTTTACTTACTACAAACCACATTTGACCTCCTCCAAGTTTAGAAATGATTTCCATTACTCGTGACATTAGTATGATGCCTCTATAACTTTTCATCGATGTAAGAGGGCAAATATTCAACCCTGGGGATGATCTATTGTACATCACTTTGCAATCATTAGCAAATGCATAAAATTCCTGAGTGCTTTATAGTAGAATGTACTTACCTTTAAACTCGCTTTTGTAAATAGAAATATTTCTCTTTCTTAATATCTAATGAGTGCACTTTCCAACCTTGGAGATAGCCAACGCCATTGTGAAGATCACAAGCAAATGGAATATGTTTGTTTTCTTAATTTAATTTACTTTATAATTTTAAACAAAAGTCACAGAGTGTATATCCTATGTAGAACCTGGAAGTTCAATTAATCTAATAGTTAACCATCAAAACTAATTATTTTTTCAACATTATACAGATCTAATCCATCTTAAATATGTGACTAGATGCATATTTAAAAACAAAGGAGGTAAAATTTAGGAGAGATGAGTAAATGAAGAAATTTGTCTTAATGTATATGTGATTTAGCTAAGCAATTTTCAGTTCAAATTCCAACATATTATATAAGCCATTGAAAGGTGTACTGTGTTGGGAGAATACAAATCATGTAAGGTGGTTGGCTCACAGTGATTCCCTCTTCTCTAAGAGTGGCCAGATAATTCCAGAGTGCCATCACCTCTACCCTGGAGTCCGTATATACTTGCGTGACTCAGGCCAAGTTGACTCACTACTCTGATGGGAATTTAAACTTCAGTGGACCTGAAATTGACCTAAAGTCACTGACCCTGAGTTACCTGCACTCAAAGAAGAAGAAGATGCCCCTGAAATCCTACTATTCAAGTACAAAAAGAGCCCTAAGACTCAGTTATTACCCGTTCCCTTAATTTTATTAGCTACTCCAATATATTTCCAATAAATTACTTATTCCAAAGCCTCATATGCAACCAGTAGGAATTCAACTCTGAGACTGTTACAAGTATAGCAGGTTGTTATCTCTTTGGCCTACTCTCATACATGTGATTGAAAAGCAAAAATTCAACCAAATAAATTTGAAGATCCAATTGGCTTTATTCAACAGTTCATAAATGGGGTGGCATCTCATCTAGCAATTAGAAGGGTGCTCCAAGGAGCCACACAAAATGAAAGGCTTTTATAGAAAGGAAGTTGGGGCAAGGGAGTCATTAGCAAAAGAAGAAAAAGGAGGGTTAAGGATTATTTTTAGGTCAGGACATCTTCTTTGGCAGAGGGGTGGGGAAGGGAACAGCATGGGTTTTATGCTTATTGCCTCTGCTTCCTCTGGGGGATGGAGAGGACCCGCAGATTACAGATTACTTCATTGGTGCAGACCAAAAAATTCCAAACTGGCAGATTAAGATTATATTTCCAGTGAAGGTTGAAACTGCAATTAAGTTAGGTATAAAAATCTATGCTTGGTATTGATAGGGACAGAGTAAAGTGACAAAGTAGGTGATTAAATAGTTATTGCCACTAGGGGATTGTAAGTAGAGAAAAGTATGGGACATCCCTGTAAACTAATGATTACTCTTGATTGTTTTTGGCTCAAAATAATCTACATGTCAGAAAGAAACATTTTGGGGTGGCAGGCAAATCTTGCTCACCTATCAATACAAGTAACTCCCAATGTTAGGAACATCCTTCTAGTTGCTAGATGGGATGCTGCCTGATTCATGAATCATTGCATATGTAAATTAGCTCTTCAAATTTATTCAACTGATTTTTTTTTTTAACACATGCATCACTCACTCATAGAGAGGCAGGAAAATATAGTGATGAAGGATAGAGGTTTCTGTAATCTAGTTTTGGCTCCAAAATTTATGTGACCTTGGGCAATACATAATTTTTCTTTGTTTCAGTTTCCTCATCTGTAAAATAGGACAATAATTCCATATATCTAATATAATTGCTGCAGTTAAATGAGCTAACATAACTAAAGTGTTAGATTTAAGCCTGGCACATAGAAAACAATATAAGAGTGTTTTATATTACTATTTCATAGCCATGAAACAAGAGTGATGTGGGCAGAGCACAACCTTTAAAAGAATGGCATGGCCATAGGACATGACAAAAACTGGTTAGAACCAACTAGGTCCAAGATGGTGGAACAGTTGACTTCCAGTGGACCTTGAGCCTCATCATATGCTGATTGTAATATATTAGCATGCTAAATGACACACCCACCAGCACCATGACAGTTCTGAGGCTAACCATAAAAGGCCCAAAGGTGGGCAGTGGCTCAATTCCTGGAAATCTCCGCCCCTTCCCCAAAACAGTTGGAATAATCTTCTCTCTCATTAGCCTATGAAATTACCCAGCCCATAAAAACTAACTGCACCTCTCACCTTCAAAAATGGTCCACACTGCCTGTGGAGTGTGTTTCTCTAAAATAAATCCACTTCTTACCTATCACTTTGTCTCTCACGGAATTCTTTCTGTGATGAGACATCAAGAACCTGAGCTTCATTAAGCCCTGAGACCAGGTATGTGATCTCAGTTCAAAGACTGGGGGTTCAAGTCCCAATCGGGGTTACACGGTTTCAGACATTGAGTCATAGGTACTGCAGTTCTGAGAAAAAAAGAGGATTCAAAGCAAAAGACAGCAGAGAACAGCTAACTATTAGGGTCTGAGGCAGACGATATAGTGGAATTTCAGCAGAGGATTTCTTATTATGACTGAGCCTCTTTTGCAAAGCCATGTACTTGTGTCCAAAAGTGGCCCATTTTTAAGGAATATAAAGAATATGGAGCCTAAAATTATTTTTTTCATGCACTGACATTGAAAGAGAAAACAGTGTTATTTTATACTGAGTGGAAATAAAACCTGAGTTACTGAACATTAAGTGATACTATATATGTCTTGGCTACTTAAGTTCCTTCATTTTCTTAAAGAAAATAAAGTAGAGATAGATATGTTTGAAAGAATCTATATACTAGGATCTTGGCATGATGAAATTATATCAAATAACAGAAATAATTCCTTAAATAAAATATTAGTAGGAGGAAAAATAGCCAACGACTCAGGAAAAATTAAACTATAAATTAGTGCCCAACACTTCTTTATGAAAAAAATTATTATTTTAAAACTTAAAAAATGTGTTCATTTAATGAAATAGACACACGTAAAATAAAAGATTTATTGTTTCACTTTATGCTTTGTGGTTAAAACCTAGGATAAAACACCTCTTAGGCATTATTAATAAAACATGTCATCATTTAATACATTAAAAAAGTGTCATGTGGGCTACATGGGATAAGTATTCTGAAGTTAGTGCAAATTAATCTTTTTACATTAAAATAATGAAAATGTATATAAAAGTATAACGCCTGTTCTCATACAATTTAACTTCATTGGAGAGACAAATGCATACAAGTGGATAATTAAAACAAAACAGTAAGAATAATAATGGAGTTAAGTAGAAGATGGAGTGGAAACAGGGAGAAAAGAGTTCCTGACTCTTTTTTTAAAATTTTTAATTGCATAATATTTTATTTTTTTTTCCTTGTATAGCCTTTCTTTTCTTTTTCTTTTCTTTAAGTTTTGTTCTTGACTCTTTCATGAAAGTCAGGGAAGACCACAGAGAGAGTGACATAGGAGCCCATGTTAGGTGAAGAGCACAATTGGGAAACATGAGAGAACATTTTATCTTTAAGGAACTAAAAATAGTATGATGTTTCTGCAACTTAAAGCATCAAAGAAAATGCCTAAGGAAAAAACTGGACCACTAAGCAGGGACCAAATCATGAAGGAACTATGCTATGCCCAGGAGTTATTTTATCCTACAGTGAAGTTATACAAATTGAAGAATTTTGCAATTCCATGATGCTTGGAAAATACATCATTATTTGTAGTGTCAACTAAAAAAATCTTCACAACCTAAAAGTTGAGGGTTATGTTTTATTCGGCAGGAATTTTTAAAACTTCAAGCCCAGGAGGCAGCATCTCAAAGTAACCCTGAGAGAACTGCCCTGAGGAGGGAGCTAGGATATACAGGAGTTTTGCAAAAATAAATAAATAAATAAATAATAGTAGGAACAAAAGACTACTGTTAATTAAAGAAAATTAGAAATCTAAAGTTAAGGAATTAGTGCTTTTCTATGTATGGAAAGATGCAAGAGTCTGGGATCACTGATATCTTTCCTTTGATATGCACCTCATCCTGAGTTTCCTCAGGGCTCACCATTGGGAGTGGCTACAGTCTGATTGCTGCTTGATGGCAGGTATTCTTTTCCTTTCTGAGTTCTGTCAGGGTTTTCCAGCTCACTGTTAGAGGGCTGCAATCACTGATGACTGTGACACCCTTTGTTTACTGATAGGGCAGGTGATATTCCATTTCTCAGTAGGAATCAAGTTATAAGTCATTACTATTACATGGTGTGATACTGTGATTTATAAGAAATGTATATAATTGGTCGTTCAGTTTATCATAAGGTTCAAGTAGCAGTAGATGAAGAGGGAGAAATAATAATCAAAGTAGTAGAACATAAAAATGTTTGTAATGGTTTTATAGGACAAATGAATTGTTTCTTTAAATCTATTTCTACCCCACACTGGCTTCTCCAAATGCTAGGCATATTTTGTTGAAACCATTGCTATATTTATTCTATAGATGCTACACCAAATGTAAGTGCTGTGACAGAAATTGTTACCGAACCAAACTTGAGTTCGCTCACCTGCATGCAGTAAAGCCAATCCACTGACACCATGTTGTGGTGAAGGAAAAGGCAGCATTTATTGTAAAGGTGCCAACACAAGGAGGATGGGTGTCTCAAGCTCTAAAACTTCAAACTCCCCAAAGGGTTTCAGCAAAGCATTTTAAAAGGCAAGGTGAGGGAGGGACATACCAAGGTGTGTGATCTCTTGTGTACAATTCTCTGATTAGTTGATGGTGATCAATCCTTGGGTGCCAGAAGGTCTGGGGGCTACCTGCTCATGATCATCAAGAGGTTAATTTCTTCCCTTTGGTGGTGGTTTTAGCATCTGAAAAACTCAGAAATGTGCATGAGATACTATTATCTTGGTACATACTTTAGAGAGGAGCTAAAGCCAAGGATATGGGAAAGGGATCAGTCCTGGGAAGTCCCCGTAGCATCCTGTTCAGTTACAGTTTTTGAAGACCAGGCAGTGTACTGCAATGTTGTAATTTATAAGAAATATATAAATATATTTTTATTCAGATAACCAAAGTATATTTCTCATATATATTTGGTCCTCATACACAGTTCCTGGTTCATAACTCCCCAAACCCTTGGAATTTGATAAGAGCATTGGGCGCATGTCTTAATATTTGGTCTCTTGTCCTTAGTTCCTGAAAACACTTCAGAGACATAAATGGGTGTGTTGTTATTCATAACTTATGTTAATGAAACTGACTTTTGGGAAGCACTTAAGGATGGGGGCTGGTTGTCAGGAGAACCAACCATTTAATAGAAGTTTGGAGCTTTCAGTCCCGCCCCCTGATTTCCAGTGGGGGAAGGGAGCTAAAAATTGAATACCTGGCCAATGAGTTAATCAATCATGCCAATGCAATGAAGCCTTCATAAGAACCCAAAAGGAAAGAATTCACAGAGCTTCCAGATCAGAGAATCAAAACACCTCCATGTGCCACTATGTTGATCTGACACTCTAGTAGGACAGACACCCCTCTGTTCAGGACCTCTCTCTATGTATCTCTTCATCTGGCTGTTGATCTATATTTTTTAACATTCTTTGTAATAAATTGGTAAGTTAGTGAGTAAATGGGTTTCCTAAATTCTGCGAATGATTTTAGCAAGCTAATTGAACCCAAGAAGGGGATCATGGGAAACTCAGATTTATAGCCAACCTGTCAAGAAGTACAGGTAACTCCCTGGACTTGTGATTGGCATCTTGAGTTGGAATGGCTCCTTGGAACCTCCAATTTGTAACCCACTGATCAGAAGCACAGTTAAAAATCTCTGTTGAGATTGGCATCCCAAGTGGAGGGCCGTCTTATGGAACTTAAATATTTACCTGTAGAATCCATTGCTAACCTTTGGGTAGATAATGTCAGAATTGAGTTGAATTCTCATACCAAGACTTGCTTTTCTAGTATGGGGGAATCTCCACATATACATGTTGGAATTGGGTCCATAACCCCAAAGACATGGGTATTGAATGAATGAGTTAAATGTTAATTAAATTGCACTGGAAATATTAAATTAAAACAACAGTTATTTGAAGTCATCTACTATGAGGTATGAATCCTAGTATTAATTGGTCCCCAGATTTCCCAATTCAACATTTAAAAAGTGATGTAAGAGTAGCTAAAAGCCCTTAAAGACATCAGGTTTTACAAAAGTGTAGCGGGAAAAAAGAAAATTTAATATTCCCTAAAGGCAAATTACTTTATCTAAATTTAGTGTAATTAGAAAGGATCCTGGGTTAGGAGTAAAAAGATATTAGTTCTAGAGCTCTTCCTATTTTTATTCTCTAACTACCTATTAGCAGATTATGACTTAAAAACTAGTAAGAAAAGTGCTGATTAATGTGTTCTCTGTTCTCTTGATGAAATGTTATGTGAGCATCAGAGAAAACAGTTCTGAGCAGCAGCAATTAAATTTAGGATGTCATATTCTTATTTATGTTATTAACATTGACTTTTTTATTAAGACCATGAAATATATCGATTTAAAGGTTGTAATTTGTATTTTAGTATTTACACCATCTGTTTCCATATATTTGTTACTTAATTTGAATGACAGTAATAGATAAGTAAATTTCACTTTCTGGATCTCCTAGCTAATGACAAAACCATTTCCATGGTAACTTTTACATATATAAATGAAAAATATATATATATATAAATTATTCCTGCTTTCACTTTAGAAAGGGAATAATTGGTGAATGAGGAGTGAGATACAGAAGTTAGCTCATTAACAAGAACATAGTCTCTTTAGCTAAACAGCTATAAATTATGATACAGCATTTTTTGGTGTGTATATTTCAATTTTGGGGGGTTATTGAAGTAAAGTTGATTTATAATATCATGTTAGTTTCAGGTGTACAGCACAGTGATTCAGTTTTATATATATATATATTTTCAGATTCTTCTCCCTTGTAGGCTATTATAAAATATTGAGTATAGTTCCCTGTGGTATACAGTAGGTCCTTATTTGTTATTTATTTTATATATAGTAGTGTGTATATATTAATCCCAAAGTCCTAATTTATCCCTCTCCCCACCCCCCTTTTCCCTTTGATAACCATGTTTGTTTTCTATGTCTGTGAGTCCCTTCCTGTTTTGTAAATAAGTTTATTTGTATCATTTTTTTTTTTAGATTCCACATATAAGTGATATCATGTGATATTTGTCTTTCTCTCTTTGGCTTACTTCACTTAGTATGATAATCTCTAGGTCCATCCATGTTGCTGCAAATGGCATTATCTCACACTTTTTTATGGCTAATATCCCATTGAATATATATACCACTTCTTTATCCATTCATCTATCAATGGACATTTAGGTTGCTTCTATGTCTTGGCTACTGTAAATATTGCTTCAATGAATATTGGAGTGCATGTATCTTTTTGAATTGTGGTTTTCTTCTGATGTATGCCCAAGAGTGTGATTGCAGGATCATAATACAGCTCTATTTCTAGTTTTTCAAGGACCCTCCATACCGTTCTGCATAGTGGCTGTACCAATTTACATTTCCACCAGCAGTGCAGGAGGGTTCCTTTTTCTCCACACCCACTCCAGCATTTATTATTTGTAGACTTTTTGATGATGGCCGTTTTGGCTGGTATGAGGTGATACCTCATTGCAGTTTTGATTTGCATTTCTCTAATAATTAGCAATGTTGAGCATCTTTTCATGTGCCCTTTGGCCATCTGTATGTCTTCTTTGGGGAAGCATCTATTTAGATATTATGCCTATTTTTTGATTGGGTTGTTTGCTTTTCTGATTGAGCTGCATGAGCTGTTTGTAAATTTTGGAGACTAATCCCTTGTTGGTTGCATTGTTTGCAAATATTTTCTCCCATTCTGTGGGTTGTCTTTTCACTTTGACTATGGTTTCCTTTGCTGTCTGTTGAAAAGCTTTTGAGTATGACTAGGTTCCGTTTGTTTATTTTTGTTTTTATTTCCATTACTCTAGGAGATGGTGTGAAAAAGATATTGCTGTGATTTATGTCAAAGAGTGTTCTGCCTATGTTTTCCTCTAAGAGTTGTAAAATATCCAGACTTAACGTCTAGGTCTTTAATTCATTTTGAGCTTATTTTTGAGTATGGTATTAAAGAATGTTCTAATTTCATTCTTTTACATGTAGCTGTCCAGTTTTCCCAGCACCACTTATTGAAGACACTGTCTTTTCTCCATTGTATATTCCTGCCTCCTTTGTCACAGATTAATTGACCATAGGTGCCTGGGTTTATTTCTGTGACTATCTATCCTATTCAATTGACTATATGTTTTTTTTGTGTGTGTGCCAATACCATACTGTTTGGATTATTGTAGCTTTGTAGTATAGTGTGAAATCAGGGAGCATGATTCTTTCAGCTCCGTTCATTGAATAATAAAAGTTTACAGCATAGGGCTTCCTAGGTGGCGCAGTGGTTAAGAATCCGCCTGCCAATGCAGAGGTCATGGGTTCGATCCCAGCTCCAGGAAGATCCCACATGCTGCGGAGCAACTAAGCCCGTGTGCCGGAAAAAAAAAAAAAAAAAAAGTTTACAGCATAACACCAAAAAATCAACATGAACATAAATAAAATACAATCTAGTGTACATAAATATGAAAGAAAAAAAGCTCCACTAAAAATAAAAAGTTAGACTTTATTAGTCAAATACTTGTAGATACTTAATATCTGTGTCATACTCATCTCTTTTCTACTAGCTCTGTAGTCCTCAGTTCCCCAGAAAGTCACTTTATTTGACTTACTTCTTCCTGGTACTCTGACCAATCATACTCAGAGCGGGTAGGTTCATTAGTCCCCCTTTATCCATGAAGGATACATTCCAAGACCCCCAGTCAATGCCTGAAACCATGGGCAGTATTGAACCATATATATATATGGTTCAATATATATACATATATAATGTTTTTCCTAGACAAGCATACCTATGATAAAACTTAATTTATAAATTAGGCAAAATAAGAGATGAACAATAACTGATAATAAAATAGAATAATATACTGTAATAAAAGTTATATGAATGTGGTCTCTCTCTCTCTCAAAATATCTTGTATATTTTTAATGCCTTTTTCATCTTTAAGCATTTATCACACACTGTTGCCATCACTTTTGCAGTTTGGTGCAATACCAAAGTAGCATGAGGTTCTTTTTCCTTCTTCACAATTTCACAGATAGATGATTCATTCTTACCATAGATCTTAGCAACCTCAGCATACAATTTCTTTTCTTTCCTTATTAAGTCAAGAATTTTCACCTTTTTCATTCAGAAGCACTTCACAGCTTCTCTTTGGCATATTCAAATTGCCAGCATCTCTACCCTTGGGCTTGGAGTCATTATTGAGTAAAATAAGGGTTACTTGAGCATGAGGACTATGATATAGCCACAGTTGATTTGATAACTGAAGTGGCTATTAGGTGACTAAAGGGCAGGATGTACTGAACAAAGGGGTGATTCACATCCTGAGAGGAATGGCATGAGATTTCTTCATGCTACTCAGAACAAAGTACAATTTAAAACTTGTAAATTGTTTATTTCTGGAATTTTCCATTTAATATTTTCAAACAGCAGTTGACCATGGATAGCTGAAACCATAGAAAGTGAAACCATGGTGAGGGTGGGGGGGCTGTAATAAAAATTCATCTCCACACATGGGTACCTAGTGCTTAGCAACATAATGCCTTATTGTTAATCTCTGAGTCCCTGCATTATTATTTCAATTCTCTCTCCTATTAGGCTGATATAAAAATCAGCGTGTGCCCTATGGTGACTACTGGTGTAGAATTTTCCCTACCTGTGCTGAATCCCATGGCTAAGGTACGCCCTGTAGGTAGGTTTCTTCTTGATATATAGTGTCTGTATCCTGTTAGATACACTGATAGGTTTTGATTTTCATCCTATGACTGGTTGGTAATGCACCTTTATTTGGCAAGTTCAGTGCTCAAGGACTGAGCAATACTCCTAATTCAAGTAATGATACCAAGGCCCAGGTGCCCATAAAATGATCTGTTGTGTCCCTGCTAGCTTGTCTCCCTAAATTCTTTCCTGCCTGTCTGCTTGACACAGGAGAAAAAGCCTGACTGAAAATTGGGGTGATGGACCAAAATGAGAAACATAATGGAGACCTGGAAACTTTTAGTGAAGAATGAACAATCTAAACCAGCTAATCCAAGTTTATTCTAATCTGGGCTAGCTTCACTATCCAAGATTAGAAGGAAGTGAAATATCCAGTAATATAGACAGAAGCATCATTTATGAACACAATTACTGTAACTAAGATCTAAATCAGGTTTATAGAATGTGTGGTCAGGTTTGGGGTTGAGATTGGTAAACAGCCAGATTTCTTAGGAAATTAGAATTAAAAGTCAGTGTCAGGATCTAGTCCCAACCAGAGACTTCCTCAGAAGGAATCAGGGACAAGAGACTTGGACATAAGTTTTTCCAACCTGACTAACAAAGGGCACCTGGGTTTAAGTCTTCCACGTGCATTTGAATGAAAGCAACATTGTACAAATCTTATTAGTGAAAAATATATTTCTAATTACCTCACATAAGACTTCCCAACTGATACTGAGTCTTTGGTCTAGTATCTTTGCAATCTGATACTTCCAAGACTTCCAAGTATATAGGTAGCAAATGAATGTTAAAGATTAAAAGTACTATAGAATGTGGAGCAGGTGATGAGTACAGTTGAATGGAACATTTGCCTGGAAAGGTGGGACTTAAACTGATAGTTGAAGGATAAATAGGAAAAGTAAATTAGAGTGATCAGGGTACTCTATGCAGGAAGCAGATAATAAATAAAGGCTCAGAGACTGGAGACATTTTCCTCTCATTTCTGGGAGATAGAAAGCACTTGTTATCATGTCTATATTATGCTTGTTTTTGTTTAGATGATATAAGCTTTTATATGAATAAGCATTAATTAGTATGTTACCTGCAAAATTTCAATGAAAGAGGTGGATTTATAAAAGATCAACTAATATTATTCTTAACTATAACCTGTCTACTATACCAAAGCGCAGTGAAAAACTGAGAATTTTAACAATTCTCTTGAAAAGTGAGAAAAGGCAATGTTCAATAAATTCAAGTCAGAAAATTGAAAAAGAAAAAATACTATTCATGTGCTAATTCCTAGGGCAAATAAATCATTAATATGCCCTAACATTAATGTCATATTTGGTCCCTTTCACTAATAGCCTAAACTAAAAATGAAGTCATCATTTTTTATTTTCTCAAAAAGTAGAAATGTTTCATAAAAGACTGTAGTCCCAAAGTTAAACTATTCTGACTTCATAATATAGTCAAACACCTTGAGGCTATTAATGACACATAGCTCTCATAACCTATAAAGTTTATAAAGTATATTGCTCTCATAAAGAAAAAGGTTTCAGTTAATAGGTTGCCCCTGTAGTAGCATACTCAAATATTACTATAGCAACTTTTCTATACAAATCATCATGGGTGGTCCCTCACAACTCTCAGACGATTGAAATAAAGGAGGAAATAAAGCAAATGGAAGATCACTTGGGTCTCCTCAGTAGTCAGTATTGCTCTTTTGCTGGGTGAACACTAAATATCTGTAATGCACAAATTTATTCATCCATAAGGATGTGTTATGACTACTGGAATTATTTTTCCTCTAATGATGTGAATTACATAGCAGCTCTAATAAATAAATCTCAGACAACTTGTTCATTGCTTTTCGCATTCATCTAGCTCCCAAAGAGAAGTGAGATCTGACCAAACAATATGACATTAGAATTTTAATGACAAATGACAAATCCTAGAGTAGTAAAAAGAACATGGATTCTACAACTAGATGTATCTGGGTCTAAATCATGGATCTACAAATTGCCACATACGTCCTGTACATGTCATTCAAATTATCTAGACCTCAGTCTTCTACACTTTAAAATGGCAATAATAGTGAGGATTTCATAGATTTGTGTGAAACAGCTAGCATATTGGTTGGAATATAGTAGGAACACAACAAATTCTAGTTAATACTATTATTATCACAACGAATTTTCAAGGGGCACATGTATCTAGAAGCATCACTGTTTTGAAAAAGAGCAATAAGGTTGTACACTCTCTTATCCCATGGCACATAATTTAGTGAAGAGTAAAACATTACTTCAGCCCAGCTGAAATCTGCTCATGTTGATAACTCTACAGTGCAGCCTTTGCTAACATTGACTCAATTTAAAAATTGTTCATGTCACCTGCAAATACGTAAACATATTATATAAAATATGTATATTTGTGTGTATTTATATACACATAACATATATGTATGTTTGTGAATAAATATGTATGTGCATAATTGTATACTGTTGACCTGTGACAAGGATGGGGTGATGACCCCCGCACAGTCGAAAATCTGCATGTAATGTTACAGTTGGCTCTCCCACATCCCTGGTTCCACATCCCAGGATTCAACCAACCACAGATCTTGCAGTACCATAATATGTATTTATTGAAAAAAATTTGCATGTAAGTGGACAGACACAGTTCAAACCCCTGTTGTTCAAGGGTTCATTGTATACATGTGTATATTATATTTATGTGTAGTACCACACACACACACCCCCCAGGTGATGTCAGGATCCTTTCTAAGAGCTCTTCAAGGTACTGATCACAGACTTACTCCATCCTCTACTTGTCCCTCTTCTCTGTTACAAGACATCTAGTCAAGTGGTAAGGGCAGCCCCAGCACTAACACTGTTCCACAGAGAAACTTCACTGTCAAAACATCTCTTCCTACAGACATTATACCAAGATGTCAGAGAAACAAACAGACTGGAAACCTCTGGAAGTGTTGTTCAAAGTCTTTTGTAATAAGTGAACACAAAAGTGTTCCTATCAAAATAGCCACAGATGAACTAGTATTCATATAAAGAAGAATTGATTTTTTATTTCAGAATTGTATCACTCTCCTCTATTGTGGGAGTAATAGACTATTAGTAAAAATATCCATTGGACCCCATTTAATTAAAAAAAGAAACATCTTTCCTTTCTTCAGATTTATTTTTCATTAGTGATTAAATCTAAATGTTTTCATTTATTGAAAACTGTGCTGAATCCATAAGAGTGACCTCATCCCTACATATATCACCAGGTAAAATGAGTCTAAATGAAATCCATCATAAGAGGTGGACCCAGAAATAAACGCAAAAATATAGTCCAAATCATCCTAGTCTGGAATAACAAATTAATTCAAACATCTTCATAAATCAGACATTACAATGGAAGACAGTGTTGTGCATGAAAATGCAAGTTCCTGCTGTACGAAAGACAAACCCCACCCTTGCATGTCTTTCAGCTTAGAAAATGCTCTTAGAGTGTCTTGCATATGGCCAAACCTTACCAAATACTTGTGACTCAGTAGTACTAGATTAGGATACCAGTCACCTGCTATTTCCCTAATGTACCTTCTCTACATGAGTTAACTATAGTGAAGAGACCAGCAAATACTGCAACTTATCTTAGTTTTACCTTCCCTGACTTTTAGTTTTATTCTTAGAAGAAATATTATTTCTAAATAGTTCTAGTATGTTTTCAAAAGACTGTATTTAAAAGTATCCAAAACTATTTGAAAGTCAATGTAAATGAGATACATGGAAGACCGAAGAGTGCCTGCAAGTTTCTATTAAATAACAGAGGTTTTGAAGGTTTCCTTGAAGCTAGCATCATATGCATATTTCCCATTTCCTAGAAATGCAATTCTGCAATGAAAAACCACGGGGAGAGGCTTTAGAGCAGTCTGGTGAATGGGCTGTTGCTCCATGTTAACTATTCAGCACAGCCCATAAAATGGATTTTTCCTGATGCAGCTGAGCTGCACTTATTTCCTGAGAGAATGCAGGAGGTCAAATTCATTACGGTAAAATGGAATCTAAAATAAAAGCTCTATTATCAGAAGTCACTGCTCTACTTACTCATGGCATGGTTCAGACTAATACCAGCCCTCAAAAATGATACAGAAGTTAGATGGTCACCTCTATAATATGACCACGAGTTCAAATATGCCCCATGGTATTTCAGAATTACCAAATAGCAGCTGACAAGATCCACAGCAATACAATAGTGGAACAGTTTGCAAAGATTTTCAAAAGCATTCGTTATCAACTCATGGGGACTTTGCTACCATGTAGGAAGAGTATTCTGGAGGCCATAATAAACTTACTGAGATATAGTTTAAATAGACAAGAAATGTCATAAAAGTCTCCATCTTGCAGCAATAGTACTAAGTTACACCATCATATAATCCCCTAAGAAATGTCTGATTGTTTTCAAAAGGAGATAACTTCTAGTGGCCTAAACACAAGATCCACTATCTCTGAGTGACAGATCCCCAAGCATAGGAAATGGCATAAGACTCTACAGTGTCCTGATTATATAAGCACATTAAGCCCTGAAGACCAACACTATGGGCAATCTATTACAAATGTTCTGAAAGCATTCTTATCCCTGTATTCAACATGGTAAAAGGTGATAACTCACTTTGAAACACTCATAAAAATAATCCAAATGTTATAAACATGAAAAAAAGTGATAGTAATAATAGCCACCATTTTCCGAGTGGCTGTTATCTGTCAGGCAGTTTACACACGTTCATTCAAAAATGGGTATCTTGTGCTCACATACTACAGATGAAAAAGATGAGTGTCAGAGAATGTAAAGCAATTTGTGTAAGGTTGTTCAGAACCATGATTAAAGCGAGGTCTTTTATGCCAAGAAGTTTCCACTGCATCACACAATTGTTAGGAATGGCTTATAGTTATATTTAGCCTTCACAAGAGAACTACATACATGAAAGGAAAGAAGGAAGGAAGGGAAGGAGGAAGGGAAGGAGGGAGGGGAAAGAATTAAATTTAAAAAAGCAAAAACAAAAACAAACCTTTGCCTAGGGTAAAGAAATTCTAAACATTTGTTTTAAGTCAATGCAAAGAAAACTTAAATATCTATCATGAGATATAAAGTCTGGGGGGAAAAATAGGATAACCCAGAAAAATAAACAGATATGTAGGTGATGTAAGTGAATAGATGTGATAATGATTTTAAAAAATATAACATTTTTTTGTACTGATGAACCCAGTGACAGGGCAAGAATAAGGATGCAGATGCAGAGAATGGACTGGAGGACACAGGGTTGGGGGGGTGGGGGGGGCGGGGGGCAAAGGGGAAGCTGGGACGAAGTGAGAGTGTAGCATAGACATATTTACACTACCAACTGTCAAATAGAGAGCTAGTGGGAAGTTGCTGTATAACAAAGGGAGATCAACTCGATGATGGGTGATGCCTTAGAGGGACAGGACAGGGAGGGTGGGAGGGAGTCGCTGGAGGGAGGGGTTATGGGGATATATGTATAAACACAGCTGATTCACTTTGATGTACCTCAAAAGCTGGTACAAGAGTGTAAAGCAATTATATTCCAATAAAGAGTTTAAAAAATATATATATAACATTTTTTGAGTCCTATGTGGCATGTCCTCGTCGGGGGTACTTTATTAAAACTGCATTATTCCATTTCATTGATAAAACAACCCCATGGGCTAGGTACTAGCAATATGTCCATTTTACAGATGAAGAGGGACCTGAAAAAACCTTGGGAAGATTACATGGATAGTTAGTAGCAGATCCAGGATTTGAAACCCAGGCAGTCTGATACAGAGAAACCGTTCTATTAGTCTGGCAGTCCATATCATTTGCTCTGTTACTGTGAGACTTCCATTCACTTAAGATTTAAAAGATGTTACTATACATAAAGAGGTAAATAGCATTCAAAATAATGGCACTATTTTCCTCCACAGTAATCATTATCTTTCTTTTCATCTATCAACAGATAGTCCCCTTGCTTTATTATCTATCTATCCATGTCTTATCATACCAAGAATATTGTAGTCATTTGGGAAATAGGAGTAATATTTTTCTGGAGTTATATTGAATCTATTTTTTTCTTTTAGAATGAGTAATAATAGTAATTTTCCATACTGCTTTAGAGCTACCAAAGTGCTTCCAAAAATTCAACTTTTCTTACTCCTCACAATAATCTAATATTATTATTAGGCCATTTCACAAAGTTAGGGATTCAGACTTAGATAAGTGATTTACTCAATATCACACACTAAGAGATGAAAGATTTTCAGCTGAAGACTTCCTACCTTGCAGCTCTTCCTAATATAACATCATGTTTTACTTCAACCTATACTCTTTTATAGAGAGTCGGCATTTAAAATTTTGTTTAGTTAAATCACTTATGTTGAAAGAAAGAAAGAAAGAAAGAAAGAAAGAAAGAAAGAAAGAAAGAAAGAAAGAAAGAAAGAAAGAGAGAGAAAGAAAATCTTTGTTTCTGATAGGCCTCCGTCTGACCTGTGACCAAAGCATTTGCCTACAAAAACAGGGATATATTTAAGTTGATCATGGGATTGAAATTCAGGCTTGGAAATAACCACTGGCTGTTTTTCCTGGGGCACATAAAAGTATAGAGTCCTATAAAAAGAAAAAAGACTCCTGACTTCATGGTTTTATTACAGGCCTGAGAAAGCAAGATCTAAATAAAAAAATTTCTATGGGGGCTGGCAAATGCTTTCTCTCTCATTCTTTTTTTGGATGCAAAGCTAGTTTACCATTTACATATAGGAATGTTAACACAAAGCTCATTTTAATTCAACAAGTTAGTAGTACCAGACATCATAAACCTTATTTCTGCAGCCTTCTCTGAAGTGGAGTCATTCAAAACAAGAGAAAGTGACAACAGTTCTTATATATTTACATACACTGCTGTTTTTACTCTCTCAAGGCAAAGGGTATAGTGGTGCTTGCGTCTCCCTAATAACCAGTCTGTTTTTCAGCAACTTTAGGCCAAACTATGGAGATCTATTTGCAGCTAGGCAATAGCTTTCATTTTGCTACACAGTTTGAAAATGGTAGGCCAAGTGGGACTTTGAATGCGTTCTCCTAGTGGTAGAAAAGCAGCGGAGGACCTGTCCCCACTTTCAGACCAGTAGCCTGGCAACCTCACACTCTTGTTTGGATTAGACAAGACTTTGTGGGATTGCAAGACTCTCTTCCTCTTTTCCTCCTAGCTACACTTCTTGTGAAGAGAAAATGAGTATTAAAGTATTAAAAAGTACTTTGAAAGTATATTTATAGCGTACCACTGAGCAACTTCAAAGGGAAACTAACTCCATTTATATTTTAAAAGCAGAAACTTGTTTAATAGAGTCAATTCAATGAATACAGAAAAACGGGTCCTCTTCTCTTTGGTAAGACTTGGAACATATGATACATGTTTGTCTTTGATGTATATCTTTTTGGCATAATAATCAGAGTTTTATCATAACCTATAAACCCCATTTATATTCTAGATACCCTTTCATTTTTTGTTTCCTCGGGTTTTTTTTTTTTTCCTGCAGTCTCAGAATTATAATTGTATCATCTTTCACTATTATTAAGGGACCAAAAAGATTGCAATGTACCTACTTAATTACCTCCTCCCCTCCAAATTTAACATCACAGCACATTATTATGATAGGAACGTACAGTGAATATCTGTATATTTCCCAAAGGAGAGGTTTTATATAATAATATTTTATGCAATTACCCCAACTTTATCTGGCCATAAAACCAACATCACTTCACAGACAACTAGTATGAGAACAAACAAGTGTATGGGAGTAGAAGGATTATGTCCTTCTTTTTTGGCTGCTCATTAGCTGAATCTCCTTCCAATGATTGCACACCCCCCCACCTTATAAATGCTCTCATCTCTCTCACACCTCATAGAATCTGAAAAAGCCCCAAACACATGTCTGAAGCTCCCATATGTATAGTTAGTAAGCATGTGACCTAGGCCCATCAATCAAATGTACTCACCCAAACTTTGAAGCAAGGGCTAGTGAAACAAAGAGTTGATGAGATACATGGAGGTAGTGATATTACCTGAGGTCAGGAGTACTGGCGCTGGTGGTATAGGCTTCCTGGACTAACAAGGCAGCAGGATGATTACCCTGATCGTTTCTGGGTCATAGTTTTTCTAGCTGCATCACCCTCAGTCTAGGCCTCCGTCCTTCCTGTTGATCCTGTGAGCACCAATATTCTCCTAATAACATTTGTTTCTGTTTAAATCATCCAAGTTTTTGTCTGTTTATTTCTGTTTTTGTTTATTTTTGAGAAACAACTCTAAAGCTGCTTGATTCAGATATGGCTTTTTTTTTTTTTTTTTTTTTACTTCTATTTAGGAGCCCTGCCTGGGCATTGAATCTATTTGGTGAGCTTTTCATTGATAGCGGTCTAAAACACTAAATTAAACAGTAAATGTTGTAGATCACCAATCCACTATGACACTTCAAATATATCTAACTTTGAGCATTTAGGAATAAAAAATAAGACAAGTCCCTAAATTATAGATATCATATATAAGAAGGCGATAAAAGAAAGGAAATCATTATCTTAGAAGTAACTAATCCCTAAGGGGCCTAAATCAAAAGTTAACTACAAAAGCCCACATGACACGCTTCTCCTTAAATAAAGGGTGTTTAAGAATTTAGCTAAAGCAGGTTTGACCCTATAACTCACCTGATTTCTGATTGAATACTGCATCTTTAAGAAGATCTCAACTTTTACACTTTTAAAAAAACATAATAAAGTCAAATGAGAAAAATACTGGAGAAAAAGAGATCTGGTAGGGGTTAGGTAAAAAGAGTCTCTGGGGAAAAATACTATCAATTCTATGAAAGTAATTTTGAAACTAAATATTACCTAAATAAGGGAGCATTACCAAGTAATAATATGTTGATATGGGAAACATGATATATTCTTACAAAGAGGGAGCCAGTAGTTAATCCTACAACAGGAAAAAAAACTCTTTAAAAAAGTGTCATTCAATTCATTCTCTGATATTGGGAGAAAGTTTCATCCTCTAAAGTCATTATTCTGAGTATGCTATTTTTAACTCACTGAGTATTTTCTAAATCTATTACATTTAACCAAACCAACATAAACCAGGGAGATTTTTACATGGTCAAAAATTTTTTTTCCTGTATTCACTTTAATTTCACATTAGTATATAATGCTCACCTCATACCAAGAAATGTATCTTTTTAGATTTGAGTACTCAACTCACCTTCTTGAGTAAGACTCTTAGCCTCATCTGTGTCTTAATATATGATACTGGTTTTTCTTTTAAAATGCATTATTTTTCCGTGAAATTGCCTTCAATATTCTTTAGATTTGCATTTTATAGATAATAAACTTGAAATTGTAGGTACCTTCAAAAATCATAGGATAACCAATTTAGTGTGCTAATCATTATCCTTTGAAAAGAAAAATCTACAGTGTAATGATGATATCTGGTGAAAAATCACAACTGGAAATCAATGATCAGTAACGTCCAAATAAAGGGTAGGTTTCTTTTTCCAGAAAAGTAGTCCAAGTTATTTAAGGATTTTTATTTATCTACTTTTCTTCTAGATGATTTTATATGAAGGTGAAGCCTAATGTATTCACGCTATATAAAACATTTTCAATGGATATTTTCTGTCTACTGCTCTCAGACTTTATCTACCCAGCATGAGATATCTGTGTTAAAATTTTAAAAACTAACACTCTAGGTACTGCCAAATTCACAAATATGTTGGATTCATCTAATAAAATGTTTGAGGAAAATTAGTCTTGAGGGAACGTACTTAAA
This sequence comes from Hippopotamus amphibius kiboko, assembly GCF_030028045.1. NCBI lineage: Eukaryota > Metazoa > Chordata > Mammalia > Artiodactyla > Hippopotamidae > Hippopotamus > Hippopotamus amphibius. The sequence continues at coordinate 146,596,264 of NC_080190.1, read as the reverse complement.
GCTCACTGCCTGATACTACACATTTCTTTAAAAGGATGAGAGACCAGGAAATGGAGACTTCAACTGTGATCATCGCAAATTAGCAGGAAGCTTCATCTCTTCTAAATGCCTTAGATAATGTTTATTTGCAAGGGTGTACTCCAGAGAATTCTAGGAAACACTCCTCTTTCCTACTCCTGGACAGGTACAGAGGGGAGAGGTTTAGACTCTCATCTCGGTCAGCTGAATTATCAATAAATATTATCAGCTATTTTAAGTATAGAAAAAAAAAAATTTTGTGGGCATGAAAGCTGGAAATCCAGGCTGGAGAAAGAAATGGGGGTGGGAGTAGGGGGAGGTGTATATGTTAAGGAAATAAGAAGGAGAGATAGAATTGCTAACCTCAGGCTACTCTGGCCATCTTCTGATTGTGTGGCTCTGAAGCTTCTGATCACAAAAGATAAATTTGGACTTAACTTTAGAAACTGATTTTAAAAAAAATAACCAGCTTCAACTCTTCAAATTAATTTCTATCTAGAATTTTTGATATGATAAATTTTTTTTTTTTTTTTTTTTTTTGGGTTATTTGCTTTTTTGGTATGAAGCTTCATGAGCTGCTTGTATATTTTGGAGGTTAATCCTTTGTCCGTTATTTCATAGGCAATTATTTTTTCCCACTCTGAGGGTTGCCTTTTAGTCTTGTTTATGGTTTCTTTTGCTATGCAAAAGCTTTTAAGTTTCATGAGGTCCCATTCATTTATTCTTGATTTTATTTCCATGATTCTAGGAGGTGGGTCAAAAAGGATGGCGCTTTGATGGATGTCATGTAGTGTTCTGCCTATGTTTTCCTCTAGGAGTTTGATAGTGTCTGGCCTTACATGTAGGTCTTTAATCCATTTGGAGTTTACTTTTGTGTATGGTGTTAGGAAGTGTTCTAATTTCATTCTTTTGCATGTTGCTGCCCAGTTCTCCCAGCACCACTTATGGAAGAGGCTGTCTTTTTTCCATTGTATATTCTTGCCTCCTTTGTCAAAGATAAGGTGCCCATATGTGTTTGGGCTTACTTCTGAGTTCTCTATTCTATTCCATTGATCTTCCTTTCTATTTTTGTGCCAGTACCATCCTGTCTTGATCACTATGGCCTTGTAGTATAGTTTGAAGTCAGGAAGCCTGATTCCACCAACTCCATTTTTCCTTCTCAAGATGGCTTTGGCTATTCGGGGTCTTTTGCGTTTCCATACAAATCGTAAGATTTCTTGCTCTAGTTCTGTGAAAAATGCCATTGGTAATTTGATCGGGATTGCATTGAATCTGTAAATTGCTTTGGGTAGTACAGACATTTTCACGATGTTGATTCTTCCAATCCAGGAACATGGTATGTCCCTCCATCTGTTTGTGTCGTCTTTGATTTCTTTCATCAATGTCTTAAAGTTTTCTGCATACAGATCTTTTGCCTCCTTAGGCAGGTTTATTCCTAGGTATTTGATTCTTTTGGTTGCAATGGTGAATGGGAGAGTTTCCTTAATTTCTCTTTCTGCTCTTCCGTTGTTAGTGTATAGGAATGCAAGGGATTTCTGTGCATTAATTTTGTATCCTGCTACTTTACTAAACTCATCAATTAGTGCTAGCAGTTTTCTGGTAGAGTCTTTAGGGTTTTCTATATATAATATCATGTCATCTGCAAAGAGTGACAATTTTACTTCTTCTTTTCCAATTTGGATTCCTTTTATTTCTTTTTCTTCTCTGATTGCTGTGGCTAAAACTTCCAAAACTATATTGAATAATAGTGGTGAGAGTGGACACCCTTGTCCTGTTCCTGTTTTTAGGGGGAATTCTTCCAGTTTTTCTCCATTGAGAACAATGTTGGCTTTTGGTTTTGCATATATGGCTTTTATTATGTTGAGGTAATTTCCTTCTATGCCCATTTTCTGGAGAGCTTTTATCATAAATGGATGTTGAACTTTGTCAAAAGCTTTTTCTGCATCTATTGAAATGATCATATGGTTTTTATCCTTCAATTTGTTGATATGATGTATCACATTGATTGATTTGCGTATATTGAAGAATCCTTGCATCCCAGGGATAAATCCCACTTGATCATGGTGTATGATTTTTTTAATGCGCTGTTGCAGTCTGTTAGCTAGTATTTTGTTGAGGATTTTTGCATCTATATTCATCAGTGATATTGGTCTATAGTTTTCTTTTTTTGTGACATCTTTGCCTGGTTTTGGTATCGGGGTGATGGTAGCCTCGTAGAATGAGTTTGGGAGTGCTCCGCCTTCTGCAATATTTTGGAAGAGTTTGAGAAGGGTAGGTGTTAACTCTTCTCGAAATGTTTGATAGAATTCGCCTGTGAACCCATCTGGTCCTGGGCTTTTGTGTGTTGGGAGATTTTTAATCACTGCCTCAATTTCCGTACTTGTGATTGGTCTGTTCATGGTTTCTATTTCTTCCTGGTTCAGTCTTGGAAGATTGTATTTTTCTAAGAATGTATCCATTTCTTCCAGGTTATCCAATTGATTGGCATATAGTTGCTTGTAGTAGTCTCTCATGATGTTTTGTATTTCTGAGGTGTCTGTTGTTACTTCTCCTTTTTCATTTCTAATTCTGTTGATTTGCATCTTCTCCCTTTTTTTCTTGATGAGTCTGGCTAATGGTTTATCAATTTTGTTAATCTTCTCAAAGAACCAGCTTTTAGTTTCATTTATTTTTCTTATGGTTTCTTTCCTTTCTTTTTCATTTATTTCTGCTCTGATCTTTATGATTTCTTTTCTTCTGCTCACTTTAGGGTTTCTTTGTTCTTCTTTCTCTAGTTGTTTTAGGTGTAAGGTTAGGTTGTTTATTCGATCATTTTCTTGTTTCTTAAGGTAGGACTGTATTGCTATAAACTTCCCTCTTAGAACTGCTTTTGCTGCGTCCCATAGGTTTTGGGTTGTTGTGTTTTCATTGTCATTTGTTTCTAGATATTTTTTGATTTCCTCTTTGATTTCTGTAGTGATTCCTTGGTTGTTTAAGAGTGAATTGTTTAGCCTCCATGTGTTTGTCTTTTTTGCAGTTTTTTTTCCTGTAATTGCTATCTAGTCTCATGGCGTTGTGGTCTGAGAAGATGCTTGATATGATTTCAATTTTCTTGAATTTGCTGAGGTTTGATTTGTGACCCAAGATGTGATCTATCCTGGAAAATGTTCCGTGTGCACTTGAGAAGAAGGTGTATTCTGTCGTTTTTGGATGGAATGTCCTATAAATATCAATTAAGTCGAGATGGTCTAATGTGTCATTTAAAGCTTGTGTGTCTTTATTGATTTTCTGTTTGGATGATCTGTCCATTGATGTAAGTGGGGTGTTCAAGTCTCCCACTATTATTGTGTTCCTGTCGATGTCCCCTTTTATAGCTGTTAGCATTTGCCTTATGTATTGAGGTGCTCCTATATTGGGGGCATAGATATTTACCACTGTGATATGTTCTTCTTGGATGGATCCCTTGATCATTATGTAGTGTCCTTCCTTGTCTCTTTTAATAGTCTTTACTTTCAAGTCTAATTTGTCTGATATGAGTATTGCTACTCCAGCTTTCTTTTGACTTCCATTTGCATGGAATATCTTTTTCCATCCCTTTACTTTCAGTCTATATGTATCCCTTGGTCTGAGGTGGGTTTCTTGTAGGCAGCATATAGAAGGGTCTTGTTTTTGTATCCATTCAGCCAGTCTGTGTCTTTTGGTTGGAGCATTTAATCCATTTACATTTAAGGTGATTATTGACATGTGTGTTCCAATTACCATTTTCTTAATTGTTTTTGGTTTGTATTTGTAGGTGTTTTCCTTTTCTTGTGTTTCCTACTTAGAGAAGTTCCTTTAGCACTTGTTGTAAGGCTGGTTTGGTGGTGCTGAATTCTCTTAACTTTTGCTTGTCTGGAAAGCTTTTGATTTCTCCCTCAAATCTGAATGAGATTCTTGCTGGGTAGAGTATTCTTGGCTCTAGGTTTCTCTCTTTCAGGACTTTCAGGATATCCTGCCATTCCCTTCTGGCCTGCAGAGTTTCTGTAGAAAGGTCAGCTGTTATCCTGATGGGTTTTCCCTTATATGTTATTTGTTGCTTTTCTCTTGCTGCTTTTAATATTTTTTCTTTGTGTTTAGTTGTCGTTAGTTTGATTAATATGTGTCTTGGTGTATTTCTCCTTGGGTTTATTCTGTATGGGACTCTCTGTGCTTCTTGGACTTGGTTAATTATTTCCTTTCCCATGTTGGGGACGTTTTCCACTATAACCTCTTCAAATATTTTCTCAGACCCTTTCTTGTTTTCTTCTTCTTCTGGGATGCCTATAATTCGAATGTTGGTACGCTTAATGTTATCCCTGAGGTCTCTGAGACTGTCTTCTAATCTTTTTATTATTTTTTCTTTTTCCTGCTCTGTGGCAGTTATTTCCCCCATTCTATCTTCCAACTCACTTATTCGTTCTTCTGCCTCAGTCATTCTGCTGGTTATAGCATCTAGAGTATTTTTAATTTCAGTTATTTTGTTATCCATTGCTATTTGTTTTTCTGAGTTCTTATGAACTGTTTCTTGTACTTTCTCTATTTTGTTATTGAGATTTTGTATCATTTTTACTATCATTACTCTAAATTCCTTTTCAGGCATTTTTCCTATTTCCTCCTCATTTATTTGGTCTTGTGGGTTTTTTTCTTGCTCCTTTGCCTGCATGGTGTTTCTTTGTTTCCTCATGGTTGTCCAAACTTTTGGGGTTGCTTGTCCTTGGGTTTTTTTGCGTTATTCTGTGACCAGCAGAGGTTCCTTTATTGTTCGTCTGTAAGCGTCGGTGTGTGGGGAGGGAGAGGGTACAACCGTGGCTCCTTCTCCTGGGAGGGAGTGAGCAGTGGCGCACTGATGTCTCAGTCAGGCTTGGAGGTGCCTGTTGCAGAGGGCGCCGGTGGCTCAGGCGTAAACAGAAAGTCTTAGAGTTGGGCCTCTCTCGGGGGTTTTTTTCTTTTCTTTTTTTTTTTTTTTTTTTTCTCTCGGCAGCCTCCCTGCTGCTGGCGTTGCAAGGGGTTTTAATCTAGCCCCACCCGAGTGCCTGAGGGTACTTGTTATCCCTGAGCGCCTTAGGTGGCCCGCAGGGCGTCTCTCCACTGCCTGTTGCAGAGGCGCGGAAAGAGAGAGAGAGGCTATGCGCGTGGCTCCTCCCAGCCGCCAGTGAGCCTGCAGCCTCCAGCCGCCATCATGGCCGGGCAGCTCTCAGGAACGGGCACTCCTCTCCGCGGGCCTCCTCCCTCCTGTCCTCTCGGTCCGTCACCCTACCGGCAACAATGTTTCCCACACTGAACCAGCTCTCCTGCTCCCACACTCCCGCTCCTGGACCCTCCGTTCAGCCGCGGATCGATGTCCCGGTCCGGGAACGCTGAGCTGCACTGCGGACCCTCCGAATGTTTCTCACTCCCTCCCGTCTGCCACAGCTCCGCCGCTTCACCCTCTTTGAGCCCTCGTAGTTGCCTCCCTACCGGCTACGTCGGGCTCCCCGCAGTCCCATCCGGTGTCCGAGGCTGTCTGCTGGTGTTCAGCTGGTTCTCTGTGAGAATTACTGCGTCCTTCCGTGCATTCCCAATGCATCTGTGGGGAGGGATGCACTCCACGTCTCTCTACTTCGCCGCCATCTTTTCCTCTCCTCTGGTTTGTTTTTGTAGATCTTTTTCTTCTTTTGTGTTTCCCACCTGGAGAAGTTCCTTTAGCATTTGTTGTGGAGCTGGTTTGGTGGTGCTGAATTCTTTTAGCTCTTGCTTGTCTGTAAGGCTTTTGATTTCTCTGGCAAATCTCTTGATATGATAAATTTAAAGCACTAAAGTAAATTGCCATTTACTGTTCGCATTGCCATCTGTAAATTAAATGATTTAGAAAAACTACAATTTTCTTATATGATTGATGTGAAAAATCAAGATAATGTTCCTTGTTCACAGCTCTTGTGGGAAACGACCAAATCTCTTGCTAAACGTCTTCAAAAGAAATAATCACCTTTTGCTAAATCCCCCTGATTCTTGAAAAAAAAATTAGTTTGAAATACAATCTCATAATGTTTCTTGACCAAGAAACATGTATACCACATCCACAGGGACTGTTCCTGGGTAGTTTTGGGTACTTATATTTACAGAGTATTTATATTGTGTTGCTGGTTTGAGCTTAGTTGAAATCAGTTCTTAAATGAAACACTTAAATTACAAAACATGATGTAAATTACTTCTCTTTCTGAGAGGAAATACATCTTGCATATTATTGGGGACTTTTAGTCTTACATCTTTTCACTAGAAAGATTCACATATGTGAATCTTTGTCAATTGATTTCAAGACTAGCACACTGACAGCTTACAAAATCATGTACATATGTATTCATTTTCTCTATGAGAAGAATGTGTTTCTTTTTTATAGCTATGATTCAATAATAAGGGCTATATAATTTGCCACATCAAACCTCTTCTGGATCACAAAGGCTCTAGTTAGTCCCTTAAAACAAAATGTTTCATAGATGAACAGTGCTCTCCTGTGATCAAATAAAGGAACTGCTTGCATCGTAAAACAGGTAATTACTGTCTTTTTATAGCCCATGTTTCACCTCCTGTTTTCCTATAGTTATTAGAAGGATTTTCTCCTGTATGTATTATGCCCATTATCTCTCTGAGGAAATCTTTCCTTTTCCTTTCCAAAGTGAACGTATTATTATATTAATTATTTTATTCACACAATTGTAATTGAAGTTCTTCTGGCTCATTTTTACCCTTGAGTCATAGTAGAAAAGATTGTTTCTGGAAAGAATAAATCTTTCAAGAACTGATCACATAAATTTACGTTGGCAAATTGGAAGGTATGTTATTTGCGAAATTGTCCCGTATAAGCCTACGTGCCCGTGTAAAATTAGAACCTTGAACTGCCCACTTTGGTCAGCCTTGTCTTGTATCAAAAAGTAAGAAAGATTTATGCCATAGCTTCAGGAAAAGAGCTTCTGAGGATATTTGTCATTTTAAATGCCCACAATTTGCAAAGCATCAAATGGCACTTATTCTCAAACAATTCCTATTTCTATTAAGAAACAGAGGTTTAGGCTTCCGCCAATGGTGTTTTATATTCATGAAAGGAGTTTCCTGAGGTTGCTGTAAAACCGCCATAATTTCCACTGACACATTTATCTAACAGTTGATGTCATTTTGGTGAGAAAAGGAGAGCAGCTAGGAAACTTGTTCCCTGTGAGCACTGATCCAGAACACACCGCAAATAGGTCTGTCAGAGTCGCCTTCTTTTGGGAGAGTAAGCCCAGTTGCTACATAATCAGACTCTGCCACCTAGATTAATGTCTTCGAGGAGAAGGCAAAATGTGTGCCTCTCTTAAAATGGTGGACATGTATCTGTCACATAAAACATAGTGCAGGAATTCTGAGAAAATCTTCTATCATATCTAAATTGATATATAGATAGTTACTGTATATTGGACTATACATGGATAATATATGTATATAACTGTGTAAATGATACAAATATGCATTGTGGTGGAGTTGGTATATGCCAGCTGTGAACACATTTGGGCCTTTCTCACTGCAGCTGATCACAGTCACAGCTGGCAGACGTTAGAGCGACCACCTGCCACACACCTGCGGAAGCCACTGCTGATCGTCCTAACAGCAGTGAAACAAGGGATCGATTTCCCAGAGAGAATAAGCCAGACCCTAGGGGAAAAAGCAATCCCAAGGAGGCATATGAGAATATGACTTGTGTACTCAAGTGTAGATTGTGATACTTGAGTAGAGAACACTAGTATCTAGGGAAAGAGCTTAACAGACACACAAATATTAACCAATTAAATCAATGCCATTGAAACATTTTGTTACCTGGGATTTTTAGGTAGACAAGTTGAATAACTTGTCTATATTTACTGTATATGAAACTGCAAGGCAGTTATAGCTCAGGTATCAGCAGTGATGATAAAATTAGGGATGAGGATATCAGAGGAAGTGGGGATAGTGCAACTCAAAATGTCATTTTCTCACAATAATATTACTTTTTTTTCAAGTAGTGAAAACAAAACAAATTAAAACGAAACCTGGAAAATGCTTTCAAAAAAATAAAAATTCCTCTAATCAATCCTGTTTATGGTGGGTAACTTCACGTCCTGACCCTCCCTACAGTTTGGGGAAATAAAAATCCACCCCTCCACCACAACATACATCCACTCTAAGCTGCCTTGTATTAACTATTGACATGTGTAATAACAAAGTGATTATTGACAACATGACTCCTTGGCGAGGTGTTGGTCCAGAGATGGGAACATGACCAAGTCAACAAAGCCCTTCTCTAAAATTTAGGACTGAAACTGATAGGTAACATGGGGACCTCAGAAACTCTTGACTGCTATTCTACCACCATCAGGAACAAAAAGTGGGCTAGCTAATCTGGAGGGACTGTAAGGACAAAATCAAGGAGAGAAGGAAGCAGATGTTCAAAATGTGCTTGTGTGAAATAAAGATAATCTTGACTGCATTCAAATTATTAGTTTTAGTAGTTCTTGGTCCCCACCTATATCCCACCTTAGGTTTGAACACAGCATGCCTCTTGTCATAAAGCCCCCATTTTTTTAAAAAGATTTATTTTATTTATTTGTTTTTGGCTACATTGGGTCTTTGTTGCTGCGCAAGGGCTTTCTCTAGTTGTGGCAAGCGGGGGCTACTCTTCCTTCCAATGCACGAGCTTCTTGTTGAGGTGGTTTCTCTTGTTGCAGAGCATGGGCTCTAGGTGCATGGGCTTCACTAGTTGCATCGTGTGGGCTCAGTAGTTGTGTCTCGCAGGCTGTAGAGCACAGACTCAGTAGTTGTGGCTCACGGGCTTAGTTGCTCCACGGCACGTGGAATCTTCCCGCACCATGGATCGAACCCGTCTCCTGCATTGGCAGGCAGATTCTTAACCAGGGAAGTCCCAAAGTCCCCATTTTTGCATGAGCTAGTGAAAATAGGTTTCTTGTGTTTGTAACCAAAACTTCTAACTAATGTACTGGCTAAGAATCCCAACAGTATGCTAGTTAACAATATGCTACTTAACATAAAGATTGTTCTATGTATAACTCCATGAACATTAATGGCTTAGTAAATATTGAGCTGGCCAAAAAGTTTGTTTGGGTTTTTCATAAGATGTTATAGAAAAACCAGAACAAACTTTTTGGCCAATCCAGTCACTCCATTTAGTGAGCTGAGCCATTATAAAGATTTTTTTTGTTGTCATAGGCTCTCACAAAAAATAATTCCTTCAGGAATTATTGACGTGAAACAAGTATTTCCAAATGACAACTCAAGTCAAGATTCAAATGCCTAGAATGAACTTAGGTAAGCAGCAAACCTATGACAATTCTGCATGAAATATACGCATTTAATATTATTCACTCATACATATTATGTCTATAAATAAAATTTAAGTTATTTCTAAAGTATGTTCTAGCAAATATCTGTATATTTGTAAGAGTTATTTAGCAATGCACTAGTTGTCCTCAAACTTATGAGTCATTCAACAGCACATGCTTCTTCCTTTTCTCTAAGGCCACCTCAGAAGTTCACCAAAGACAAGATTATTTGGAGATTTTATAGATTTTTCCTCTTTTTACAAAGACATAACACTCCTGATTGGTAGAGTAGGAGCTAGAAGACAATACTACACATTAAGGAATCTCCATGTGTGTGTATGTGTGCCTGTGTGCACCCACACATTCGTACAGGGGTGTATGTGCTTGTGTCAATGTAGCACTAAATACCCAAATTGAATAGTTAAAATTCCCAAGATTTCATAGTAGTTGTACATTTATATTTCACACACTAACATCCGAATATTATCACTTAGGATAGAAAAATTGCAAACTAATGACAAGACTATAATTACAATGAAATTTGGACAATGACCTCTTAGAGGGAAAATCAACTTGTCTTATGCATCTTTAGTGGGGATAATGAGCTGTGTGGCAAACTGGAAAGAGAAGAAGATTAAGAGTAAAATAAGAGCTGAGTTTAGTCCAGATTCTTTCTCTAATATCTGTGTTAACTTCAGCCCACTAAACTTATCTGAGCCTTGGTGTCTATATCTTTAAAATGGATGAAATAATACCTACCATTTAGAAATTCTAAAGGATTAAATTTATTCCTTCATCCATTTAGCAACAATTAAGGAGTTTCCTTTTCCTGTCAGACATATACATACTCACTGAATGAATGGTGAAAGGAAAGAGAGGAGAGAAGAAGAAGGAAGGAAGGAAAGAAGGAGGGAAGGAAGAAAGGATGGGAGGAAGAAAGGAGGGAAGGAGAGAAGGAAGGAAGGGAGAAATGGAGGGAGGAAGGAAAGAAGAAGGAAGGAAAGAAGGGAGAAATGGAGGGAGGGAGGGAAAGAAGAAGGAAGGGAGGGAAGGAGAAAGGGAAGGAAAGGGCAAAAAGCACAGAGCTGAATTACTTGTTTGTTCTGGATTTCATATGTTAGATTTATATCAAACAAAAATTGTTGCCTGACTAAAACCTGGAACTAGAGATTACTTTGTAAAACAAGGATAGATATATACAACAGTAGTCTAATTTGCCATGTTAGAATGTCTTAAAGCTTTTCCTTCACATTAAAGTCAAAGGCAAAATGAAAGCACTATGCATTTTGTCTTGTTTGATGTTAAAGCAGGATCCTAGAGATACACACCTCAAAAATTCAGACAAATAAAGAGTAATGGGTTGTAATTAATGAGAATTAGCAAGATGACAACCTCTCTGTGCCACAATCCCTTGTTTCGGTAGTCCATGTCAGCAAAATGCTTGTGACTCTTTTCATTACAAAAATCAATTTTTTATTTCTCATCCTTACTCCAGAAGGGGCTAAGAAAAAACAAGAACTTAAGAGTTTCAGTTATGCAAGATGAATAAGTTCTAGAGATTTGCTACACAGCATAGTGCCTGTAGTTAACAATACAGTATTGTGTATTTTAAAATGTTAAGAGGACATTAGCAGATATACACTACTGCATATAAAATTGATAAACAGCAAGGTCCTACTATATAGCACAGGGAACTATATTCATAATCTTGTAATAACCAATAATGGAAATGAGCCTGAAAAAAAATATAACATATAAAACTGAATCACTTTGCTGTACACCTGAAACTAACACATTGTAAATCAACTATACTTCAATTTTAAGAAGTTACAATAAAACTTTAGGCACAAATGTTTAAATAAATAAATAAACAAATGTTGAAAGGACAGATATGTTACAAGTTTTAACCATAACATGCACACACTCACATGAACCCAGGAATTTTTTGGAGGTGACAGATATGTGCAGTACCTGATTGTGGTGATGGTATCACAGGTGTATGCATATGTCCAAACACATCATGATGTACACAGTCATATCTCGTTTTACTGAATTTTGCTGTATTGCACTTCACAGATGCTGTGTTTTTTACAAATTGAAGATTTGTGACAACACTGCATCAAGCAAGTCAATTGGCGCCCTTTTCCCAACAGCATTTGCTCACTTCATGTCTCTGTGTCACATTTTGATAATTCTCACACCTCAAACTTTTTCATTATTATTATATTTGTTATGGTATCTGTGATCAGTGGTCTTTGATGGTACTACTATAATGATGGTTTGCATTTTTTAGCAATAAAGTGTTTTTAATCAAGGTATGTACATTTTTTAGGCATAATGTTATTGCACAGTTAATAGACTACAGAATACTGTAAACATTTTTATATTCACTGGACAACCAGAAAATTCATGTAACTCATTTTATGGCAGTATTCACTTTATTTCAGCAGTCTAGAACAAAGCCCTCCCTATCTTCAAGGTACGCCTATACATTAAATATGTGCAATTTTTTGTATATCAATTATGCCTCTGTAGAGCTAAAAAAACAGTCAATAAAAGAACTGAAAGAGGAAAAAAAAGAGGTTAACAGAATGTGTTTCTATAGGAATGAGTCTCTCTTCCTACACCTCCACACTGTTCAACAAACATTTGTAGAATTGAATGAGCACTACGGAAAAGACTGAGAATACAAAATTGAAGAAGTCATTTTCTCCTGACAAGAATTGCTCAGACAGTCTGTTAGAGAGACAGATCAGAAAACAACTGGTCTGATGATCTGTAATGCTCTATTAGAATGAACAAAGTTTGATAGACCCATAAAGATGGCAGAGATTGGGTTTATGAGAAGGGATACATGGAAAGCCTCACAAAGTACATTCAAGCTCATGCTTGAAGTATGAAGAGAAAAGAAGGTATACCCATAACTCATGAACACCTTGTTTTTTGTTAAGAACGAGTTTATGGCTTAAGGAAATCCTTTAGAAAACTACAGTTGTCTCTTGGTATCCATGGGGGATCAGTTCCAGGACCCCCCAGGATACTAAAATCTATGTATGCTCAAGTCCCTTATATAAAATGGTGTAGTACAGTCAGCTGTACCTGCAGGTTCTGGATCCGTCCATGGTTGGTTGAATACACAGATGAGTAACTGTGGATACTGAGAGCCAAAGCTATTAGAAAAATAATGAGGTCTGTGGAGAATATAGCCATGTCATGCCAATGGCTAAAGCAAGGCTAAGTCCAAAGTCTCTTGACCATCAGTTTCCTGCCCCTTCTTGCATCTTGCCTTCTTCAAAGTGTTGAAGAGAAGAAGACTAGAAAAGAGGGAAGAGGGGTAGATGAGTCACGTTGGTAAGATACTCTTGGTCTAAATATATACTACAAATAGAACTGTCTGTGGTGGAAGGAAATCACTCTTTCCTGAACATCTTTGGTGCACCAGGCTTCACATTCATTATCTTATTTTAATCTGTAGACTCTAGTGGCCCCCAAACCACTCTGAGATGGCGTGTGATGTGATTGCCATTAGTTTTTATCCTCAGGTTGAAAATACAATACACCTATCACATATATTTGTCATTTCCACTTTCACAAAATAAATTCTATACTCCTGGATTTCAGTACTAATCATTATCCTTCTTTATTTTCTCCAAATATCAAGAAAAGGGACATAAATACTTGCTAAATGAAGAGTAAGAAAGTGATAATTCCAGTAAAATAAATTTCCTGGTAGCCCAACATCACACTAAAATGTATCTGACATTTTTTCACAGGTCTGAACATTTCTTTCACATTGATGTCTGTGCATAAAACATGAATAAAGTCTTGTATATTTTCCATTTAAAATTAGTTTCCCAAGCTTTGTAATAAATGATTACCAACACATGCAACATCTGAATTGTTAAGTTAAAAGAATCCCTATTTTTCAGGTCAACAAATTAAGGCACAGAAAATTTTAGCGGGTCAAAGGAATCACACAGGAACTTGACTTGTACCTGTACCAATGCAACCACTTACTTTCTTTGTAATCTATTACTTTTCTGCTTGTTTGATTTCCCATTCAGTTATATTTGTACTGTGGCTACCTTGATGAAAATCAAGGTTTCTTGATGAAGTGTTGTAAATAAAAAAAAACAATAAAATTATCTTTCACTCTCTGTCCTTTCCCCACAGCTAAGGAGTTACACAGGGATGTTTCCTTTCAGACAGCTGCTAAATTTATATTTATATCCTTTCTGTATTTTGTCTCTTGGTTACTGAAATGTGCTGTTCATATGTTTCAGCGTTCTCTCGGTAGAATCTGATATAATTTCTGGCAGATGCTTTCGGAGGGTTCCAGGCTGTTGGATTCTGGCACTAGGGGCTTGGGAGGAAGTCAAGCAGATCTTTCATAATAAGGGATTGTTGAAAGGTGCTTTATACTCTTCACAATGGCTATGAAGCTATTTTGTGGCACGTCCCTCTTAGCCTTGGTATCTTGACAGTTCTCTCATCTGCAACTGAGTCTCCTACTGAAGCTTTCTAATCCCAAGAGCATGTTAAAGTCCTAATAACCCAATAATTACGGGCAGCTTGACAGCTATTCAAGTATGGCTGCCACAGAGTCACATAACCAGGCATAAAAAACACAAAGGAGATTTTTGAAAAGAGTGGTCACATCTTTTTCAAGACTTTTTTTCCAAAAATGTTCTACATGTCTGATATATTTTGGTTGATGTGGGTTAGACAATATGTTTGCCTCACTTTAATTTTTATTTGATATGCATTGGCTGATTTCTTTCCATCTCTTTCGTTTTCTAGCTAGTGAAATGTATTGTTCTTCAAACATTCTCTCCATGAACGTTATATTGAGTATGAGATATAAAGAAATCAAAGCTTTCTTGGGTTTTGGGAAAGTCACTTGGAAAATTAATCATTGTTATTTAACCTTCAAAATGACTAACAAGTTGATATCTGGTACAGACTATAGAGCTGTAGTGGCAATATGTTATTGTTATCACTTACTGTACCAAAAAAGGAAAGCAGGCTACATTGTTCTTGAAGATTTTCAGAATCTTTTCAAACAATTGACTTTAAACATTTTTTTTTTTAGTAAAGTTTCTGGAGAGACAAATTGCGACAGATCTCCTTTTCATAAGAATGACTGTGTTCATTAGCTTGAAGCTCAGTATTAAATGAATGAAAACTATATGTTGAAGTCCTTGTGTTTCCTTCCAAAGGACCAGTTTGGATTCTGTTGTGAAAGGCTGCCCATTTTATAAATATCTAAAGCTTATTTTAAATTCTCAAATACCCCATTCAAAGAGAGAGAGGGTAGAAATAAGCTAACTGAAAGAATGTTATACTATTTCAGATAGAGAAAGGCTCCTAGAGAAAACTGGAATGTCCACTTTGGGGTTTTGTTTTGTTTTATTTTTTATTTTTTTTCAATTGACAACATTCATCAAGCCATTTGGCCAGAATTCTGAAGCACCAGTCTTCTCTCTCATGCAGTATTAAGCTACTCTTTAGCAAATCAGAACAACTATATATTATAAAACTTGACCCAACTCATAAGATTCTAACAGACATGCCAATACAGTTTAATTATACTGGCCACTAGCCAGAGAGCAAGTTCACACAATTCAAAGTGGAATTCTTCATATTTTTTAACAGATTTATTGAGGTATATTTTACATCCCATGAAATTCACCCATTTAAAATTTACAAATCAATGACTTTTTAGTAATTTTACTGAGTGGCACAAACATCACCATAAATCAGTTTTAGAATATTTTCATCCCTCCTGTAAGATCTCTCCCGACCACTTACAGTTAAGCCTCATTCTACCTCCAGTGCCAGGAAACCACTAATCTACTTTCTGATGCTATAAATTTGCCTTTTGGAACATCGCATATGAAGAGAATCATACAAAATGGCCTTGTGTCTAGATTATTTCACCTAGCACAATAATTGTGACATTCATGCATGTTGCAGCATCGGCCATGAATTATTTTTCCACTGCTGAGTTGTATTCTGTTGTGTGGAGACCACATTTTGCCTATCCAGTAGTTAATCTACATTTAGGATGATTTCAGTTTTTTAATATTATGAGTAATGTTACCACGTGCAAGTCTTTATGCGCACGTGCACACGTTTTCATTTCCCTTGGTCAAATACATTCTAAAGTAGTTGCACCATTTTACATTCCTACCAGCAATGTAGGAATGTACATCCTTTCTCTACATTCTTGTCCACATGTTTTAATGCCTGTCATTTATTATGGGCATTCTATTGGTTATTAATGGGATTTCATTGTGGTTTTAATTTATAATTCCCTAATGACTAATGATGTTAAGCATTTTTGCATTTGGTTACTAATCATTCATCTATCTCCTTTGGTGACATGTTCATATTCTGCAAGTCATTTATCAATTATGTGTTTTGCAAATATTTTCTTCTAGTGGGTTGCTTATCTTTCAATTTTTATTGGTGTCTTTTGAAGGACTTTTTAATTTTGATGGAGTCTAATTTATCATTTTTATTGTCTTGCTTTTGCTGTAGTACCCAAAAATAAACATTTGCTTAAAATGAAGTATTGAAGATTTTTTTCTGTGTTTTCTTCTAAATGTTTTATTGTGTTTTAGAACTTCACTGAAGTCTAAGATCAATTTTGAGTTAATTTTTGTATATGGTGTAAAGTGAGGATATAAGTTCATCTTTTTGTATATATATCTAACAGTTCCTCCTCCATTTTTTTGGACAGACTATCCTTTCCCCAGTGAATTCTTTTGATACATTTTTTAAAAATCAAGTGTAATTATAAGGATTTATTTCTGTACTCTCAATTCTATTCTATTGATCTATATGTCTAACCAATGCCAGCACCACACTGTCTTAATAACTCTACCTTTATAGTAAGTTTTGAAATTGAGAAGTGAAAGTCCTCCAACTTTTTTCTCCCTTTTCAAAATTGTTTTGATTATTCTAGGTATTTGCATTTCCACATAAAGTTTAGAATCTGTTTGTCCATGTCTGCAAAAAGAAAAAGCCTGCTTGAATTCCAATAGGATTTTTGAATTTATAGGTTAATTTGAGGATAATTGCACCTTACAATGTTGAGTCTTTTATACGTGAATATGGACTGTATCTCCGTTGTTCAGAGCCTCAATTTCTCTCACCAATGTTTTGTAAATTTTAGTTTACCAGTCTTGTGCCTATTTTGTTAAATGTGTTCCCTTAATTAGCTTTTATCGCTATAGTTAATATTTATTTTGGTTTTGGTTTTGGTCAATGGTTTTTTAATGTACATCTACGGGACACTTGTCACACAGCATTCAGAGTGGAAAGAGTGGGGGGGGGGAGGGAAATGGAGCTAATGCCAATATTGGACAGAACAGGCAGCAATGATGGTCCTGGGGACGGGCCAGACAATCACAGAGATGCAGTATGAATAGGCAATGGTAAATATTTTTAGTCCTGGACATGATATACATTACTGATCAGAAATGAAATGCTGGAACTAGACTTCTGGGGTACAATTATGATTCTAGCACATATTAGATTTTGGCTTTGGATGAGTTATTTAACAACCCTATGTCTCAGTGTCCTCACCTGTAAAATCTATAATGTAGTATTACCTGTGTATAACTCCAACTTTATGAACTTATGAGAGTTAAATGAGTTAATAGATGTCTATAGGAGTTTTAGAAAAGGGCCCAGGGCACACTAAACACTCAATCAGTAGTTAAACATGAGCATCCTAAGGGATTTCAATCAAGTAACACAATGGAATGTGACTTTAGAAATGACAGACAGAGAGACGCAGATGAGGGTGAACTAAATGGGTGAAGCGGGTCCAAGTACAACCTTATATTTATAAAATAAATAAGTTGTGGAGAGGTAATGTACAGCATGGTGACTATAGTTCCTAATACTGTGTTGCGTATTTGAAAGTTGCCAAGAGAGTAGATCTTAGTTCTTATAACGAGAAGAAAAATTTTTGTAACTGTGCATGGTGACCGGTGTTACAAGATTTATTGTGGTTATCATTTCACAATGTATAAAAATATAGAATCATTATGTTTTACACCTGAAACTAATATAATGTTATATGTCAGTTATACCTTAAAAAATAAAAATAAAAAATGACAGACAGAAAGAGCATGGATTTCTAACAAAGCAGATCACATTACCCAGAGGATAACTGATTGACAACCAGGCTGGGAACCCAGGACAATATGTAAGCAGTTATTTTTATTTTCTGTTTTTTGCATTTTGAAATGAATAAACTAAACTAATGTAACACTTCTGGCTTCTCATTCCATTTCTAATTATTCTTACCCATTGAAGAAGGAAGGTCTTATTGACTGATTATTGGTGGAAAATAATGCACCAGGTGTGCTCCATTCACTTTCTTTCTTTATTGTGTAGACAGCCACCCAGTAGGAGGAATGCATGGTCTTCTCCTCCTTTAGAGGGGTAGACCTCTAGAAGGCTGCTGGCTTCCACTCTGACATTGAGTAGTTCTTATACTCTGGTACAATATTCATAAGCCCATTTGGCTATATGCCTAAACTTTATTCTTTATTCCAAGCTTTTATCAAAAATTAAGGTAGCATTTTTGATCTCCAAATGCCTGACTTTCAGTATTATGTTCTTCTATTACCATACACAGTTGACCCTTCAACATCATGGGTTTGAACTGCACAAGTCTACTTATACATGGATTTTTTTTTTTTCAATAAGTATTAATTTGGTTCTCTGTATTTGTGGGTTTCAAATCTGCAGATTCAACCAACCATGGATCAAAATTTCCATCAGTTGGTGGAATCTATAGATGGAAACCCAGGGCTGTTGAGGGACAACTCTGTTCATTGCACATGCATTTT